>NC_060139.1:996139126-996444126 GCF_021461385.2 Schistocerca piceifrons
TGATATTTTTCTAATTATTTTTGTTTCTGTATGTTTTCAGCTAATCCCACCTCTTCCACACATGTTCAGTCAACATATTAGGAACACAACTTGCAGACGACGAGAACCAGCAGTTTGTCAGGGATTCTCAATGTTGTTTGGATTCAATGGAGCATCTGTATCATTAACCATCAACATAAATTTTACCAAAGAAAAATCGCCAAACAGAGGTATGTATTCAGAAGTTATTTCATTTAGACGAACAGTTTCGGCATCTCATTAATGCCATCTTCAGGAGGCTATGCACTTTGCAAATATTTACCACACAAAAATCGCCAAACAGCCGCATATATCGATACATGCATAACCAGAGCGATCAATATTTGGTTTCGGTGAAATTTTTTGTGGAGGGTTGTTTCGCAGACTTGACTTCAAAGCAAATCTCCACAAACAAATTCAGGGAATCCAGATGTTGACGGCTTCAGTTACGCATGTATCGATATAAGCGGCTGTTTGGCGACTTTTTTGTGGTAAATATTTAACTGGCTACTGTTCCGTATCCAGGACGGATGAATGAAAATCAACATAAATTTTTGCGAAGGAAAAGAGGGTAGTATCTTACAATATTTTTCAGGCTTTCACCTCTAGCCAGCCCTGTAAGGGAAGTTCAATACATTATCTCAGTCCATTCTTAAGCGATGACATTCACATTTTATGCGCTGCAGTTTTTTTCATTAGGGTAATTAGGAACAAAACGACTATTCACATTGGTTTTTAGAATGTATGAGTCTGACGATATGCCATCTGACATTCGAGAAAATATCATCTACACGATTCCGAAGACTGCAAGAGCCGACATGTGCGAGACTTACCGTACAATGAGTTTAACAGCTCATGCATGCAATTTTCTGACAAGAATAATATACAGAAGAACGGAAAAGAGAAATGAGGGTTTGTTAGATGACGATCAGTTGGGCTTTAGGAAAGGCACCAGAGAGCCGCCCGACGTCACGGTTGATTATGGAAGAAAGACTAATGACGAATCGTGATACGTTCATATGATTTATCGACCTGGAAAAAGCGTTAGACACTGTAAAGTGGTGCAATATGTTCGAAATTCTGAGTAAAATAGGAGTCCGCCCTAGGGAAAGACGGACAATATACAATATGTACAAGAACCAACAGGAAAAAATAAGAGTGGAAGACCAAGACCGAAGTGCTCTGCTTAAAGTGGGTGCAAGACAGGGATGTAGTCTTTAGCTACTACAATTCAATCCGTACGTCGAAGAAGCAATGATGGAACTAAAAGAAAGGTTCAGGAGTGGAATTAAAACTGAAGGTGAAACGACATTAATGTTAGAATTCCCTGCTGATACTGGTATCTTCAGAGTAAGTAAGGAAAATTACAGGATCTGCTGAATGGAGTGAACAATCTAGTGAGTACAGAATATGGATTGAGAGTAAATCGAAGAAAGGCGAAAGTAATGAGAACTGCGAGAAACTTAACATCAGGATTGATGGTCACGAAGTAGATGCTACCTAGGCAGCAAAATAACCAATGACGGACGGAGCAAGGAAGGCATCAAAAGCCGACTGTCACTGACAAAAAGGGGTTCCTGGCCAAAACATCAAACATAGACCCTAATTCGTGAAAGAAATTTCTAATAATGTACGTTGAGAGCACAGAATTGTATGGTAGTGAAACATTGAGTGTGGGAAAATTGGAAAAGAAGAGATAGAAAAATTTGGGATGTGGTGCAAAAGAAGAGTATTAAAAATTAGGTGTACTGATAAGATAAGGAATGAGGAGGTTCTCGGCAGAATCTGTGAGGAAAGGGGGAATAGGAAAACAATGACATCCTTTAAGACATCAGGAATAACTTCCCCCGCGCGGGATTAGCTCAGGGGTCTGGGGCGCTGCAGTTATGGACCGTGCGGCTGGTCCCGGCGGAGGTTCGAGTCCTATGTGTGTGTGTTTGTCCTTAGGATAATTTAAGTAGTGTGTAAGCTTAGGGACTGATGACCTTAGCAGTTACGTCCCATAAGATTTCACACACATTTGAACATTTTTGAATAACTTCCATGTACTAAAAGGAGCTGCAGAGGTTAAAAACTGTAGAGAAAGATAGAGAGTGGAATACATCCAGCAAATAATTTAGAACGTATGTTGCAAGTCCTATTCCGAGATGAAGAGGTAGCCACAGGATACGAATTTGTGGTGGGCCGCATCAAACCAGTTAATACACACGTATTAAGATACAGGGTGTTTCAAAAATGACCGGTATATTTGAAACGGCAATAAAAACTAAACGAGCAGCGATAGAAATACACCGTTTGTTGCAATATGCTTGGGACAACAGTACATTTTCAGGCGGACAAACTTTCGAAATTACAGTAGTTACAATTTTCAACAACAGATGGCGCTGCAAGTGATGTGAAAGATATAGAAGACAACACAGTCTGTGGGTGCGCCATTCTGTACGTCGTCTTTCTGCTGTAAGCGTGTGCTGTTCACAACGTGCAAGTGTGCTGTAGACACAACATGGTTTATTCATTAGAACAGAGGATTTTTCTGGTGTTGGAATTCCACCGCCTAGAACACAGTGTTGTTGCAACAAGACGAAATTTTCAACGGAGGTTTAATGTAACCAAAGGACCGAAAAGCGATACAATAAAGGATCTGTTTGAAAAATTTCAACGGACTGGGAACGTGACGGATGAACGTGCTGGAAAGGTAGGGCGACCGCGTACGGCAACCACAGAGGGCAACGCGCAGCTAGTGCAGCAGGTGATCCAACAGCGGCCTCGGGTTTCCGTTCGCCGTGTTGCAGCTGCGGTCCAAATGACGCCAACGTCCACGTATCGTCTCATGCGCCAGAGTTTACACCTCTATCCATACAAAATTCAAATGCGGCAACCCCTCAGCGCCGTTACCATTGCTGCACGAGAGACATTCGCTAACGATATAGTGCACAGGATTGATGACGGCGATATGCATGTGGGCAGCATTTGGTTTACTGACGAAGCACCGAGCGAGGTGGCGCAGTGGTTAGACACTGGACTCGCATTCGGGAGGACGACGGTTCAATCCCGCGTCCGGCCATCCTGATTTAGGTTTTCCGTGATTTCCCTAAATCGCTCCAGGCAAATGCCGGGATGGTTCCTTTGAAAGGGCACGGCCGACTTCCTTCCCCGTCCTTCCCTAATCCGATGAGACCGATGACCTCGCTGTCTGGTCTCCTTCCCCGAAACAACCAACCAACCAACCAACTGACGAAGCTTATTTTTACCTGGACGGCTTCGTCAATAAACAGAACTGGCGCATATGGGGAACCGAAAAGCCCCATGTTGCAGTCCCATCGTCTCTGCATCCTCAAAAAGTACTGGTCTGGGCCGCCATTTCTTCCAAAGGAATCATTGGCCCATTTTTCAGATCCGAAACGATTACTGCATAACGCTATCTGGACATTCTTCGTGAATTTGTGGCGGTACAAACTGCCTTAGACGACACTGCGAACACCTCGTGGTTTATGCAAGATGGTGCCCGGCCACATCGCACGGCCGACGTCTTTAATTTCCTGAATGAATATTTCGATGATCGTGTGATTGCTTTGGGCTATCCGAAACATACAGGAGGCGGCGTGGATTGGCCTCCCTATTCGCCAGACATGAACCCCTGTGACTTCTTTCTGTGGGGACACTTGAAAGACCACGTGTACCGCCAGAATCCAGAAACAATTGAACAGCTGAAGCAGTACATCTCATCTGCATGTGAAGCCATTCCGCCAGACACGTTGTCAAAGGTTTCAGGTAATTTCATTCAGAGACTACGCCATATTATTGCTACGCATGGTGGATATGTGGAAAATATCGTACTATAGAGTTTCCCAGACCGCAGCGCCATCTGTTGTTGAAAATTGTAACTACTGTAATTTCGAAAGTTTGTCTGCTTGAAAATGTACTGTTGTCCCAAGCATATTGCAACAAACGGTGTATTTCTATCGCTGCTCGTTTAGTTTTTATTGCCGTTTCAAATATACCGGTCATTTTTGAAACACCCTGTACATACAGTATTGAATTAGATTTATCACAACGATTCATGGACTTTAAGCATTTTATTGATTTAAGAAAGTATGCCCCATTATGAAATGTGGACATTGTGCCTTACAGAACCAAAGAAAAAAAATCAGAACGATGACGTGGTTTTGTTCGTTTGTGTCCAACTGTATTACTGAATATGTAAAACGGGCCAATCGCAGTAGCGGATTGTTTGTCTAATGGCTTCCAGGGTATACAAAAGTTTGATTTTCATTGTTTCATATACTTATTGATCGTGACATGATCTGCTCATTAAAAGGTACAACCTTATTTTAAAGGTTTAACGTAATATCAAGTACTGGGGCACTCTAGAAAGTAAAGAGAGTTTTGACATAATTGAATATAAACTAAAGATAGAAACAAAACATTTCACATATGAAGTTGTAGTGACTTACTCTGTTTTTAAATATTGTGGACGTAGCTCTCAAGCCACTTGTTGCAGCTTGGGACCAGTCTTTCAGTTCCCATCTTGTAATTCTGCACCGTGAAAGATCTGAACCCTGACGTCACTACTTGTTTGAGGTCTTCATCGTTTCCTAACTGTTTTGCACCAAAAACTTCCTTTACTTTCGGGAATAAGTGAAAATCATTTGATGCCAAATCAGTGCTGCAAGATGGTGTTCAAAAATTTCCAACTTAAGACGAAGTTCTTACTTGTCCACGATGATAACTGAGGCTGCGCATTGTTATGAATAAGAAACACCTTTGCTGAAACCTTTCGTCTCCTTTTTATAGCACGCAGATGTAGTTGAAGAGTTTCACAGTAAACATCATCAAACGGTTCAAATGGCTCTGAGCACTATGGGACTTAACATCGGAGGTCATCAGTCCCCTCGAACTTAGAACTACTTAAACCTAACTAACAAAAGCCAGCTGGTGCTTTTCATTTATTATTAACCTAAGGACATCTCACACATCCATGCCCGAGGCAGGATTCGATCCTGCCACCGTAGCGGTCGCGCGGTTCCAGACTGAAGCGCCTAGAACCGTTCGGCCACTTCGGCCGGTAGTAAACATCATAATTTATTGTTTCTCCTCTTGGCGTTTACTGCACATGGGTCAAACCCCTTCGATCCTAAAAAAAATTATGCCATCTCTTTCCTGATGTTGAGGTTTGCTTTTTCATTGTTTTGTCGAGAAATTTGATTGATGCCACTCCATAGACTGATGTTTGTTCTCCTCACTCGTTCATTGCGCTGTCAGAGTAAACATTCTTTATTTGCCTATAATTTTCGATAGGCTGCTCATTTTGTGAGTTCAGAAAACGAACTGCCATTATGCACATAGCATTTGGCGGAATTTTCGTTGGGCGCCGCCATTTCGAAAGGCTGTGGAGCAAAGACGTGTGACAACTCGGCAACAAACCTCGGCACACCCAGGGATAGGGAAAGCAGCTAAATGACACGCTTGCAACTGCGTTGGTGGCGGATCAGTGTCTGGCACGGTGCGAAATCGTTCATTACTTTCTGGACGACCGTCATATTAAAGGTGCTTGTCTTGAGCTGGCATAACTCACGGCGCGCAAGTTACCCTGACTATGTTCAGTCAGTATTTGAGAGAAACAGCAACAAACTCGACGCAGAATTTCAGTCCTTTTCGAATCTTTCTCTCGCTTCCACCCTCCGACCCTCTCCCCCACCTCCACAGGCCCGCCCCCCTCCCCCTTCCGCAAGCACGAAATAACGAAGGGAAGAAAAAGTTAATCACTTGCAACATTTTTCACTTCTTTCCTACTAACGGTGTTCGCAATACATTTTGTAGAGAGTCTCCAAATACACTACTGGCGATTAAAATTGCTATACCACGAAGATGACGTGCTACAGACGCGAAATTTAATCGACAGGAAGACGATGCTGTGATATGCAAATTACTAGCTTTTCAGAGTATTCACATCAGGTTGGCGCCAGTGGCGACACCTACAACGTGCTGACATGAGGAAAGTCTCCAACCGATTTCTCATACACAAACAGCAGTTGACCGGCGTTGCCTGGTGAAACGTTTTTGTGATGCCTCGTGTAAGGAGGAGAAATGCGTACCATCACGTTTCCGAGTTTGATAAAGGTCGGATTGTAGCCTATCGCGATTGCGGTTTATCGTATCGCGACATTGCTGCTCGCGTTGGTCTAGATCCAATGACTATTAGCAGAATATGGAATCGGTGGGTTCAGGAGAGTAATACAGAACGCCGTGCTGGATCCCAACGGCCTCGTATCACTAGCAGTCGAGATGACAGGCATCTTATACGCATGGCTGTAGCGGATCGTGCAGCCACGTCTCGATCCATGAGTCAACAGATGGGGAAGTTTGCAAGACAACAACCATCTGCACGAACAGTTCGACGACGTTTGCAGCAGCATGGAGTATCAGCTCGGAGACCATGGCTGCCGTTACCCTTGACGCTGCATCACAGACAGGAGCGCCTGCGATGGTGTAGTCAACGACGAACCCGGGTGCACGAATGACAAAACGTCATTTTTCGGATGAATCCAGGTTTTGTTTACACCATCATGATGGTCGCATCCGTGTTTGGCGACATCGCGGTGAACGCACATTGGAAGCGTGTATTCGTCACCGCCATATTGGCGTATCACCCGGCGTGATGGTATGGGGTGGCATTGGTTAAACGTCTCGGTCACCTCTTGTTCGCGTTGACGGCACTTTGAACAGTGGACGTTACATTTCAGATGTGTTACGACCCGTGGCTCTACCATTCATTCGACCCCTGAGAAACCCTACATTTTAGCAGGATAAAGCACGATCGCATATTGCAGGTCCTGTACACTTTCTGAATGCAGAAAATGTTCGACTGCTGCCCTGGCCAGCACATTCTCCAGATCTCGCACCAATTGAAAACGTCTGGTCTATGATGGATGAGCAACTGTCTCGTCACAATGCACCAGTCACTACTCCTGATGATCTGTGGTATCGTGTTGAAGCTGGATGGTCAGTTGTACCTGTTCACTCCATCCAAGCTCTGTTTGACTAAATGCCGAGGCGTATCAAGGTCATTATTACGGCCAGATGTGCTTGTTCTGGGTACTGATTTCTCAGGATCTAAGCACCCACAGTGCGTGAAAATGTAATCTCATGTCAATTCTAGTATAATATATTTGTCCAATGAATACCAGCTTATCATCTACATTTCTTCTTGGTGTAGCAATTTTAATGGGCAGTAGTGTATATCAGAGAATTTATCTGCAAAATTGTATTGTTGTACAAGGCGTAGTTTAGGACATATGACATCATAAATATTCAGATCCGTCAAAAATTAGCTTCTCTTAAAACAGAACGGTAATTACTGAAATTACATCATTAGTCCGTGGGTGAATAAACAGAAGGAAGTAAAATCACAATAATAATGATACCGACTCTTCAGCCATAAAAATTCCACATCCTTATGACAGATATGGGGCACATTAATTCGTTTGTAAAGTAACGGTTCTATAGTTTTGTTGTCTCTTAGTTATTGCCTTCATCATATACCGCGAAAGAGGCAACTTTCAGCCAGTTTCAGCAAACAACCTGTTATCGAGCAGTTCAGAACTTGAGACTCGAGAATCGAGTCGAACTCTCGGCAGCTGTGAGGACGCCTGTGTGTGGCTAGTAAGCAAGCGTCGAGAGGTCGTGATTCTGAGCGCTCTAGTCAAGGCGGGACGGGACGCGAGGGCGAAGCGGCGCCAGGCGTCGCGGCAGTAATTAACGAATTGCTTGAGCAGCGGAGACTGACGGCCCTCCGCGGATGCGGGGCGTGCCAGCCACGGCAGTGGCAGCCGCCATTAATTTGTCGGAGTGACGGCTCGTAATGACGCACGGCGGTGCGCTGCCGTGATGCACCTGATGATGTGCCTCTGCTGGCGAAACAACCGTACGCAGCGTCTTCCTTTCTCTGCGCTAACTCTACACACTTCCAGCTAGTATTTCATTTCCTTACACCTTTCATTCATAATATTTCCGAAAAACACTAAATTAGCCACCGCAAGTATCTGTTTCATATTTTTTGATACTTGTGTACAGTTCAGGAATAATTTTTAGGTTGCAGCGGTATGCGAAAAGAGGAGTCTGCTATTCACCGTATTGGTCCGAACACAATTCGCACCCGAAAATAAAGCCCACCCTTAATTTTAGGAGAGAAAAAAGGAGAGAATTTGAATCTACATCTACATGTCTTGTTGCAATCCTTGTTCACTCAAGTATGAGCAGCCCTTAGCGGCTCGCCATCTTATTTACAACCATTCATGACGTCGCCTTTCCGGCTTAGATTTTTTAAAAATGTGACTTGTAAGTATTGCATCTCTTTCCAGTCAGTAGAAACTTTAATTTTATTAATGTATTATATATCTAATATGTTTTAGAACAGTTAGTTTAATTCTGAAGACGACGCTCATAGTAGCGTCGAAACCTGGTCAATTTTGACTTAATATTTGTGACCGAGGGCTTTTTTGTTCTAATATAATCACACTTAAGTGCCTAGCAGAAGGTTCATCGATCCACCTTCATAAAAATTCTCTATTAATCCAATCTCTGGTATTCCAATCATTATTTCAAACTCGATCAGCGCGAGGAAAAAAACGCTACCTCTGGTTTCTCAATTTTTTTTACGATGGTTGTTTCCCTCTATGTACGCGTCAACAAAATAATTTCGCTTTCGGAAGAGAAATTTGGTGATTGACATTTCGTGAGGAAATTCAACCGCAACGAGAAACGCCTTTGTTTTAATGATGTTCACACCAATCCCTGTATCATGTCAGTGACACTCTCTTCCATATTTCGCGATAATACAATACGTGCTGCTCTTCTATGAACTTTCTCCGTGTACTCCATTAATCCTATGTGGTAATGATCCCAGACGCAGAAGCTGTACTCCAAAACAGGACTGACAAGCGTAGTGTAGGAGCACGTGTTCCTCTCGCCGCGGACTTCTAGTACTCAGCCACACACAATTGATACCATCAAAGTGTACGGGCCTGAAGATGGCGTTGACGCAACGTCGAAACTAGTAGCCAGTACAGTTGGAGGAGTTTCCATTTTAATAAAAATTATACCAGCTGATGTCCCACCATCATCCAGTTTAAATATGGATGTACGAATCTTTAGCAGTCTTTGGTTCGCCTCCCCCATAACATTTCCTATACGTTCTTTTGAATTTAAGTTGTTTGTAATGGTAGTTCCTAGGTATTTAGTTGGATTTACGGCCTTAAGGATTTGACTGATTTATCGTGTAACCTAAGTTTAACGGATTCCTTTTAGCACTCATTTGTATGACCTCAGACATTTTATTATTTAGGGTCAATTGCCAATTTTCATACCATACAACTGCCTTTTAAAATCATTCTGATCTTCTGATGCCTTTACTGGACGATAAACAACAGCATCATCTGCAAACAACGTAAGACGTCTGTTCAGATTAATGAACCGCAGAGGGCCCATAGAACTGCCTTGGAGAACGCTGGAAATCACTTCTATTTTACTTGATGACTTTCTGTCATTATTACGAAATGTGACCTCTCTGACGGGAAATCACGGATTCTGTCACATAATTGATACGATGTTCCGTAAGCATGCAATTTGATTATAAGCCGCTAGTGAGGTACGGTGTCAAAAGCATTCTGGAAATCTAGAAATACAGACTCAATTTGAAATCCCTTGTCAATAGCACTCGACACTTCGTTTGAGTAAAGAGCTAGTTATGTTTCACAGTACCCATGTTTTCTGAATCCGTATTGACTGTGTATCAATAGATCGTTCTCGTAGAGGTAATTCATAAAAATTCACATCCCCTTTACAAAAGCTGTTCTTATTAGGGTCGACCTTGATGTTGTAACGTACATAAATCACTTAGAACCAGTCACGTTTGACTACTGCGATTTTTTTCAAGTCTCCCAGAATTGTCACACGCCTACTATCCAGGGCATTAGACACGCCGCAGTTCTTGAACCTTTTGATGGCATTGTGCACCACGAAGAGAGACTTCAGTTACACATACAGTAAGGCTGACTGGTGGCTTATTAACCTTGTAGGGACGGTGTGAATGTACGAACCGCTTCTGCAGACTAATCAGTGTTTTTGGACGCAGTCTTCCAATGATTTGTTTACGACGATATCGAACACCTGTGGCATTTCTTCATTTTGGATTAAAGAACTAACGCTACAGTAGAAGGTCCTACGATACGAAAGTATTCAGGCGTCTGAAAAGTCGTGCAGATAGGCGGCAACTAACTTTTGGTGGCCAAATGCTGCGGACTAGCGAGAATATTTCAGAAAGGATTATAACGAGTTCTTTTTGTGACCAGCTCTTCAGTGAGTGCTTTCTGTTATACTAAAACCATATTTACCTCTACTGAACGCTGCCAGACATTTTTAAAGAGATGAACTTCAGTTAATCATTTAGGCGTAGCACATAAAAAACCAGTTTCGGTTTGTGCACATTTTCAAATGAAGTTCTGTTGGTGAAATGAGTGTCGCTGTATTTATAAACTATTTCATGCTGCTTGGAAACGGAGATCTGTTTCCACACTGAAGCCGAAAATGTGCATATTAGTTTTGAGAATCACATACCGAATACAAGAATTCACTGTGAAGTACCTCGTGTACGCGAATGCACTGCAAACATCTAAACGTGTAAGATTATGGTCGGAAAAACAATATATTCCATAAAGCTTGGGCTGAAATATGTCCATAACATACTGTTTTCATAATCCCGACAACATTTATCACAGCAACATGCGATGGTTTTGTGTGATGTCGTAGTTTATCTAACCCTCATTTATACAGTTTAGTACAGTGCCAGTAATGTGAGTTGCGTAGAAACTTCGTGAAATGCTCTCGTTGTCTGCATGAATTCTGCTATCGACATTCAGTTGAACCTTCTTATTGCAGTCAAACCTCCGTCTTCCTTTACAACTGTAATGACCCGTATTTTCTCCCGTTACAAACCTGACAAATTCTTGACCCCCGTAAGATATGTTCCACTAACTAATTTGCTCTTTAGTCAGTGTGTGCCATTAACTATTTCGCTCAGCTGTTGTATCCAGCACCTTTTCATAAATTATCCTATCTCCTCACCTAAACTTCAGCATTCATCTTCTGCAATACAATTCAATAACTTCTGTTCTCCTGTTGCCTAAACTGTTTACCATCAACGTTTCACTTCGATATAAGGCTAGACTCTAGAAAATACCTTCAAGGAAAGACTTCCTACAGCTTAAATTTATAATCGAATTTAACAAATTTCTCTTTTTCAGAGATGCTCCTTGCCATTGCCCGCCTGCACTACACGTCTCCTTTACTTCACCCATTGTCTATCATTTTACGGGCGAAATAGCAAAACTCTTTGCTACATTTGGTGTATCATTTCCTTATCCAATTCCTTCAGGATAATTTTATTTAATTAGACGACTTCGCTTTACATCAAACCAAAACCAGGGTTCGGACTGATCACCACAACTGCAGGAACCTCACAACTATAAAAAAAATCCAGGGAATTTGTAGAAATGAAGGGAAGGCTTTTAGAAACTTCTGGAAGAAATTGTGCAAAACTTATTTTCTCATGAATTTTTTGTTGTTACTGTGGTCTTCGCCTCGATGCAGACCTCAATGCTTGGTGGTCCCTTGACGTCCTATCAACCGATCCTTTCTTCTAGTCAGGTTTTGCCACAAAGTTCTTATCTGCCCAGTTCTTTTCAGCGCCTCCTCAGTAGTTACAAGACCCATCCATCTAACTTTCAGCATTTTTTTATAGCACCACATTTCAAAAGCTTCTATACTTCTATCGTCTAATCTGTTTATCGTCCATGTTTCACTTGCATACATGGCTAAAAGCCACAAATATGCTCTCAGAAAAGACTTCTTTTCTATATTCTATGTTCTATATTCGAAGTTAACAAATTTCTCTTCTTCAGAAAAGCCTTTCTTGCCATTACCAGTCTACACTTCATATTCTCTATGTGAACAGCTAATTTGCTGCCCAAATAAATTATTACCTCGGAAGAATATATTTCAAATTAAGTATTTTTTTCCGAATAAAAGACGGGCTGACGCCGAAGAAATTTGTTCTTTCATTTACACTAATTTATTTACAGCGGCTGTGGCGATATGCATAAAAAGGAGTATTGTTCAAAAAGTTGTCGGATAACTCCGGATAATCAGCTAGTTATGTTGTATACATCGACATAACCCACTTCCCTGCTCCCCCCCCCCCCCACTCCCCCCGCCCCCCCCACTCCCCCCGCCCCACGACCCCATCATCCCCACCACACCCACTGAATGCTAACTTCCTGATTTGAATATGGACATATTAAAACGCATTTTATCTCGTAATCGCCTGGGAATCAAAATGTGTCCATCTGTTCTGTGTCAAGCTAACATTTTTTTTAAAGAGTATAAAGCATTTGGCGCAACGAGCTTACTCATTCACGGTCGCGTGGCGCCTCCACAAAAGTGTAATTAAGTTTTTATTCCGTATTTAAAAGTAGATTTCAGCAGCAGCCGCTGTTAATCTGTGTGACTTGTTGCAAGGCATTTAGGCAGTTCGCCGTTTCGGCGGCGTGTGTACGCATATATGATTAAAACTGTTAATCCGCTACTAATACCGCTGCGGATTCCGTTTCATAATTGATCAAATGAAGCTTTATTAATGACTGAAATTGTGTAATTCGTTGATTCGTGAATTTATGGGGAACTGTACACTTCTGTCATGGCGCCGAAACTGGTACTGATATTGCCTGAAGAATACGTCCGCAACTGTTTGATGAGGGAGCTGAATTTGGTAGGGTGATCAAATGACATAGGTTAATTCGTTTAAGTATCAATCAGAAACGTTAGCAAATAAATTTAATTTACCTAGTCAGTATAGCCTTTCCAGTTGGAGCGTTATCCATTTATTTATACCGGCAAGATTATGGCTATCAGGTTCCCGCTTACACCTAATCAGGCGTTCTACAAATTTAACATTGCATATACTACAGCAAGAATATTGTGCTAAATGTAGGAAAATGAAAGCTACAGTAGTACTGATAAGAAAAAACGTACACACAGTTTATGTTCGTACAAAAATAATTAAAACTGGCGTGCTACGGATCGGAGCGTGGAATGTCAGATCCCTTAACCGGGCAGGTAGATTAGAAAATTTAAAAAGGGAAATAGATAGGTTAAAGTTAGATATAATGGGAATTAGTGCAGTTCGGTGGCAGGAGGAACAAGAGTTTTGGTCAGGTGAATACAGGGTTTTAAACACAAAATCAAATAGTGGTAACGCAGGAGTAGGTTTAATAATGAATAAAAAAAATAGGAGTGCGGGTAAGCTACTACAAATAGCATAGTGAACGCATTATTGTGGCCAATATAGACACAAGTAGTTCAAGTTTATATGCCAACTAGCTCTGCAGATGATGAAGACATTGAAGAAATCTATGATGAGATAAAAGAAATTATTCAGGTAGTGAAGGGAGACGAAAATTTAATAGTCATGGCTGACTGGAATTCGAGAGTAGGAAAAGGGAGAGAAGGAAACATAGTAGGTGAATATGGATTGGGGCTAAGAAATGAAAGAGGAAGCCGGCTGGTAGAATTTTGCACAGAGCATAACTTAATCATAGCTAACACTTGGTTCAAGAATCATGAAAGAAGTTGTGTACATGGAAGAATCCTGGAGATACTAGAAGGTATCAGATAGATTATATAATGGTAAGACAGATATTTAGGAACCAGGTTTTAAATTGTAAGACATTTCCAGGGGCAGATGTGGACTCTGACCACAATCTATAGGTTGTGAACTGTAGATTAAAACAGAAGAAACTGCAAAAAGGTGGGAATTTAAGAAGATGGGACCTGGATAAACTGAAAGAACCAGAGTTTGTACAGAGTTTCAGGGAGAGCATAAGGGAACAATTGACAGGAATGGGGGAAAGAAGTACAGTAGAAGAAGAATTGGTAGCTCTGAGGGATGAAGTAGTGAAGGCAGCAGAGGATCAAGTAGGTAAAAAGACGAGGGCTAGTAGAACTCCTTGGATAACAGAAGAAATATTGAACTTAATTGGCGAAAGGAGTATACTCCGAATGAGGGACAGCGAGGACTGTTTCCAGTGCGTGACTTGGCGATGTAGATTGTTCCGCGCTGGCTATGTCACCGTCGTCAATACGCGCGACGCGGGAGTATACCACCTGTATTGGTAGCGTCCAGAGATCCCAGTGGTAGCAAGTTGTATTGTTATTGTTGTATTGGCTGGCTACGGTTCTGGTCGCAGCCGAACTGAGAACGCCAGGCGATTGCTGGTAGAGGACGACATCTGAAAGTAGATCACCCACAAAACGCGGATGAGCGTGCAGTAGCAGTACGGTCGGTATATAGATGCAGATATATTAGAAACAGACTGCAGAGCCATCACATGAAATGTTCTTCGGAGGACGTGCGTTAAGAAGATGTGTTCCCTCCAGCAGACAGGGGTTTGGACATTTGGTTGGTCTGTCGTGCACACAAGACCTACGGTCAAACCGTACAAAGAAAATAAACTACAACTGTAAATAAAACAAGTTATAAAAGAAGTGATTTAAATCGTGTCTGCTTATTTGAAAAAGAGCGCTTTTAAAAGTATCATTACAAGCTTCCATATTAACTTCGGTAAGTTCTGAAGTTTTATGGGAACTTAGCGCATGAACACATGCATGAACATCTGCTGAAACAACATTGAAGAACTGCGCACACATTCAATTCGTCTGTGGGTTTGTCCTGTTACCTCGCGACAAGGTTCCTTTACGAACTAATTATCTCTAATGACTATAATTCTTATATATGAGTGTGAAAACCTAGTAAAGCTGTGTTGATGTAGTTCGTGACAGTGAGATAACAAATTAAGGAGGGTGAAGTTTCCCCGTATTTTGCATATGCTTAAAATTTAGATTTTCGGTTCGAAAAATATTACATGTACACATTTTGAGTACTAGTTATATTTGGCATTTGCCCTGTTTTGTAACCCAATCTGACATCTGATTCTGGAATTACTTTTCTGTTCCTAGATTATGCCTACCGTAATGTGTACCACATTAAAGAAAAGACACTTTATATGAATGTGACGAGATAGCGTACCGTTGCAAAAGCCCAAATTTTGCGGCAGAGTCTAATATTTCGGTGTTGTTACGAAGTGAGGTCTTAGAATGGTTTTCCGTGTTATCTGCGAGTTGGATGCTAACATTGAAATCCGCTATCTCCCTTCGAGCTATGGTTTATTTGCCACATGGTCCTCATCCTATCTTTGGTACTGCTCTGTATACATTTAGAATTCGGATGTTTCCTTTTAAGGTCCTGTCTCATATATTTACATTCACGGTATGCACTACAAATTTTAAGTACGGTAGCTTAAATCATTTTAACCCTTCATCTGTGAAGATGGTCCAAGACCCAAACTGGAAAAATTTGGGTTTAAGAATAAAAACAGCTGTTGGTTCAAATATGCATATTAATCATTGCTTAACGGCCGTTGGAAGCCATCTTCCAAACATATTTCTACGTGAGCCGGGCGTCACCTGCTGAGAGCATACCAAGGCGGTCATGACATTGCTTCGATTAATGAACTGTAGAAACTTTTGTAACGCACGAGTTAAAAACCCTTTCGTCCTAACATTCTAGAAGGGTCATAGACCTTTCAAGAAATGTAATCGAAAAATTGAATTTTCGACGATTTTGATTGAGAACCTGGACTTAACAGTGCAAAAGCATTCACAGCTCGCAGGCTCACGTTTAGCATCACCACCATAACTCCGATAAAGGCCGTACTGCAGCACATCCAACAGTAGTGTAGTAAGATGTGCGTGTGTGTGTGTGTGTGTGTGTGTGTGTGTGTGTGTGTGTGTGTCAGAACTACTTAACTAGTGTGAAGCTGTTCTTCAAAAGAAGATGTCTCCCGTGTTAATAGTAAAGCATCAAACTGTATCTTGCCAAGAAGAGGATGACATGTAATGAGTTACTAACGCCGCAGGCGACAGTTATGATATTTTCTCCGTGTGCGTTGCTTCTTTCTTCTTTCTCTACATTTCTTCTCGACACTCAATTCCATCTTTCCCCTTTAATCTTCTGCTTCATTACAGCGGCTTTCCAGGCTACGGCGGTATCGCCTCATTTAATTATCTCACCCATTCCAGTTGTTTACACACCATTCATCGCGCAGTTCCTCTTTAATTCAGACTGCGACTATGTCCTGCCCTCCTTGTTACGCCTCTTGTAGTTTCCACTCCCTCGACCTCTCCCTTTCATCGTGCATCCTAATTTATTCGCTCCTTTGAATTTCTCTTCCCAGATCAAGCTGCCGTCTGCATTATATATGACCTCTAATTTCATTCCTCTTGGAAATATCCCAGACCGTACACCGCAGCTCGCTCCTTTGAGATTCGCTTAACCTTGCAGTTCTTCTGTGTCGCCGCTGCACAGACGGAAATATAATTCGGCTCCTCCTCGCACTCGCCTCGCATTCAAACCGGCCGCCGGTGGTCCTCCTCCACCGCCGGCGCGTGCTCGGAGCCCTCCAGAAAAACGTTTTGTCATCTGCTCAAACTCGACTTCTGCATAAATTTGTCACCAAACACATAGAAAAAAACACACACACAAACATAGTCTTCGTTCGTAGCGAGCAACGTGGCAGCGTGTAACGTATCGATGTCGGTACAAGGGAAACTGAAAGCACGAATTCGATGAGTATATCCACACGTGGAGCAACTTTTCCTTCAGCATGACAACGCCATACCACGCATGGAGGCTGCGACGTCTGCAGTACTCCGCCGCCTTGGGTTTACTGTCATCGACTTGGCCCCATCCGATTTAAGCAACATCTTCGAGAGCTTCACTTCGATACTAGTGATGCGATGCATGAAGAGATGAGGTTGCGGCCCCGTCAACAAAGACACACATTCTAAAGTGACGATATCAACAGTCTGGTCTGTCGTTGGGAGAAATGTGATAGTTGGCAAGGAGACTATTTAGAGAATTAATATGTAGACATCAAGAATAAAGATGTAGAGTGTTACTAAATTTTAATTTATTTTACATCCTTTTAGAGTTTTCACATAACAAATTTAATGCTTGTTTCACTTTTATTAAATGAAGAAACAAATGGCATTAGTGTGATAATGTACAATATTTATTTTATGATACAAACCGGGTTTCGGCTGTTCCACTATCGTTAGTTACAGGGATAAACATGTGAGACTATGAAACTTCTGTGGTATTAAAGTTATTAAACTAGGAATACCTGTAAAGCATATTTCGTTTAGGATTAAAAGGAGGGTAATTATATCAGTAAAATGCGATGCAAAACAATTTAACTTAATAAAATATGGGACGTATTTATTAATCGAGTACATGACAAATTACAATTGTTCTCAGAAGAAAAAATTTCGTTCAACGATACATAGTAAACTTTGATGACATGTTGCAAGAGGGTGATTGGACAATATAATCTTGCCCTTAGCATTTCTAATATTACAAATAGGTACAGTATTAGAAACAAAAACAGTTACGAAAGTTAAAATTTTGACAGGGCATGGGAAACTACAGCAATCGAAGGAGGAAATGTGGCGTCTAAGTAGGAGGGTAATTTACAAATTGGTTTGAATGTGATTATTAGCAGTAACTAACAAGTGCCGAGGAAGGAAATTTTGTCTTATCATTCAGCTTTGGTCAGTTGTCATATGTAGATTAATTTCCATTATTTCAAGGTAGCTCATATCCATTTGTGACGGCACAAAAGACTTCATGTTGTACCGTGTAACTGCGGCCTTCTTGGAGCTGGTAGTCTGAAAAAGCAGTCTCCTTTTCTATGACTTACATTGTGTGTCTATAAGCGGATGGATACTGCCCTGCCGGATTGTCCTATACAGAATTCGCCACAACTACAACTGATTTTGGGTATTCCACTCCTTTCCAGAGATCGAGGGCTGTCTTTACCATTGCAAAAATGTGCCTAGTAGTGTCGTACAAACAAAATGATGTTCTAACTTACCTAAATTTAAAGGTCCTGGCCACATTGGGATAGACTTTTAATAAACGTAAGCACTAGCTCACTAATAACGTATTTTACGGAAGGTAGATCCTTATCAGGCATTAAGGAAATAATACTACTGTAATGTCTATTGCAGCGGTCTCTCCGCGATATTTTCAGAAATTTTATAAATTATATAACTCAGTACATATCTCGAAATATCTCTTCTTATCTTACGGATTTCTAAACTTTAATATACGATGATTATCAATGCAAAGTAGTTTCAAACCCTATTATTCCTTGGAGCGTGCATTTACTCCATGGAATAGCTTCTCTGCTATCTATGTTTTCTCTTATGAAAAGAAGGATTGAGATCTTGTCGATTAGCTGTGAAAGAACGAAGATGTATATGTATGTATTGTTGAGCTAGTCGCCCTCTTGATGAGATTCTGTATGAGAAGGAATTTAATACATGAACTAAACTAAAGTAACTGTGTTCGCGTATTATTTAACTGATTATTATTGACAGTGTCTGCTTACTACGCTGTGTTGCACGGGATCAGTGGGGAACGTCTGATTTACACTGTACTAACCTGCCGTTTTGTATGCTCAAAATATCCAGTTTACTGCTTTCAATAAATAGGCTAACACGGTCTTACCAGCAGATCTCCGGTCTTCCCCACCTGATCACCGGAAGTTAATAATTATTACAAATATTTTCAGGAGATCGACTGACAATTTTCGTCCCACCGAGACTTCTAAATTGCTTCACTGCCTTGTGGAATTTAAGTTAAGCTCAATTTAATCAGGATAGAACAGTATTGAACTATGTGAATGTGATAAGCCTGCTTTGTGAATGAAAATTCCCTTAATACACGAATGTTTTTTACTATCCTGATCAGTGAAGCTAAATCAGGCCGGTGTGAGAGAGGTTTTTAAATTTCAGATCCCACACAGAAATATTAAACTACCATTCCTTTACGTTACTTGATATGCACGTTATACCTTCTCTATATCCTTATACGGACAACACTAAGCTGAACTAAATTTTTGGGCGGAGACAGAGTATTAAAAAGAAGAAAACATGTATTCGCGATACATATCGCAACAACAGTGGGTTTCACTCATTCTGTGACGCATGTGAAGTACCGCTAATTGTGGATGCGTGTCGTTTCTCTGCTAGCATAAATATCAGAAACTAAATCACATTTACAGATAAATACTTTCCAGCTGCATTCAGATCACTTGGTCAGACCAGTATCGGGAATTAGCCCGTAAACAAGGAATAAAACGAATTACTTAGCTGCGGCTTCGATTACTGCATTATATCTTCTTGAGAAACTCAAACGCCATCAACACACTTTAAAAATAGTTTTTGTGAACACATGTTGTTGTTGTTGTGGTCTTCAGTCCAGAGACTGGTTTGATGCATCTCTCCATGCTACTCTATTCTGTGCAACCTTCTTCATCTCCAAGTACTTACATCCTTCTGAATCTGCTTAATGTATTCATCTCTTCGTCTCCCTCTACGATTTTTACCCTCCATGCTGCCCTCCGATACTAAACTGGTGATCGCTTAATGCTTCAGAACATGTCCTACCAAACGATGTCTTCTTCTAGGCAAGTTGTGCCACAAATTCTTCTTCTCCCCAATTTTATTCAGTACCTCCTCATTACTTATGTGATCTACCCATCTATGCTTCAGCAGCCTTCTGTAGCACCACATTTCGAATGCTTCTATTTTCTTCTTGTCCACACTATTTATCGTCCATGTTTCACTTCCGTACATGCCTTCACTCCATACAAATACTTTGAGAAAAGAATTCCTGACACTTAAATGTATACTCGATGTTAACAAGTTTCTCTTCTTTAGAAACGCTTTCCTTGCCATTGCCAGTATACATGTTATATCCTCTCTACATCGATCATCACAAGCTATTTTGCTCCCCAACTAGTGAAACTCATCTACTACCTTGAGTGTCTCACTTCCTGATCTAATTCCCTCAGCTTCACGTGCATATGCGTAATAAACTCACCGAGAAAAATATTATTTGCACCCTTATAAGAACACTGTTCGCTTCCGAGCACAGTGGGTGATAGAAAACTAGTAGCTGACCGTCACGTGACGCTTCAGCATGTCGGAATCCCAGTGACGTGGTGTGACTGTGCCAGTCGGTTGTACGAAATCATCACCGTGGATGGGTTGATCCATCTCACCGCGCAGCTTCCATATAGACGTATCGGAAAAGAACTACGTTTGGACGTGCCAGTTACCAGTCATTGTATGAAATTTATCGATTTCTTGGTGTTTCACTACAGAGTATACAACGTGTATACACTGCATGATGTATCACTCACCAACAATCACTGACGAGCTAAAGAAATTGGTACACCTGCCTCATATCGTACAGGGCCCTCGCGAGCAAGCGGAAGTGTCGCAACACGATGTGGCATGGACTCTACTAATATCTGAAGTAGTGCTGCAGAGAACTGACACCATGAATCCTTCAGAGCTGTCCATAAATCCATAAGAGTACGACGGGGTGGAGATCTCTTATAAATAGCATGTTTCAAGGCATCCCAAATATGCTCAATAACGTTCATGTCTGGCGAGTCTGGTGGCCAGCGGAAGTGTTTAAATTCAGAAGAGTGCTACTGTAGGCACTCTGTAGCAATTCTGGACTTGTGGGGTGTCGCATTGTCCAGCTGAAATTTCCCAAGTCCTTCGGAATGCGCAGTGGACATGAATGGACGCAGATCATCAGATAGGACGCTTACGTACGCGTCACCTGTCAGAGCCGTATCTATCTAGACTCATCAGGGATCCCGTATCACTCCAGCTGCACACGCTCCACACCATTACAGAGCCTCCACCAGCTTGAACTGTCCCCTGCTGACATGCAGTGTCCATGGATTCATGTCTATCCGCTCGCTACAATTTGAAACGAGACTCGTCCGACCAGGCAACACGTTTTCAGTCATCAAGAAATCTGCAGCAATTTGTGGAAGGGTTGCACTATTGTCACGTTGATTCTCTTCAGATGTCGTTCATCCTGTTCTTGCACGATTTTTCCCGACCGCAGCGATGTCAGAGATTTGGTGTTTTACCGGACTGCTGATATTCAGGGCCTCTCATGAAATGGCCGTACGGGAAAATCCCCACTTTATCGCTACCTCGGGGATGCTGTGTCCCATCGCTCGTGCGTCGACTATAATACCACTTTCAAACTCACTTAAATCTTGATACCTGCCATTGTAGTAGCAGTAACCTATCTAACAATTCCGCAAGACATTTGTTGCGTTGCCGACCGAGCGCCATATTCTACCTGTTTACATATCTCTGTATGTGCCTATGCCGGCCGCGGTGGCCAAGCGGCTCTAGGCGCTTCAGTCCGGAAGCGCGCGAACGCTACGGTCGCAGGTTCGAATCCTGCCTCGGGCATGGATGTGTGTGATGATGTCCTTAGGTTAGTTAGGTTTAAGTAGTTCTAAGTTCTAGGGGACTGATGACCACAGATGTTAAGTCCCATAGTGCTCAGAGCCATTTGAACCATTTGTATGTGCCTATACCAGTTTTGTTGGCATTCCAGTTTATAACACGTCGAAAGTACACTGGTCGTAAGGACTTCTTAATACACAGGGACCACAGTCAAGAGCCACGCTTCGTCAACGAAAATCGCTTTCAGTCCTGACGAGAATTTTTGTTCCCAATGAAGTCGGGTCTGTTTCAGGCATTTTCGGAACGAACTCTGCCAACCGCATTGCATGCAATGTACAATGCTCGTAACGGCTTTGGGCCCAACATCACTGATACGGGACAGTAGCTCACTGTAGACGTGTTATGCTGTTTGACGAGTTACGATTTAGTCTCTTCACATCATGCGAGGAGTCAAGTACACGGACGGCCCAATGAGATGTTCAACCCCAACAGCTTATGGAGGTTGTGGTTCATGAGGGACGTAGTTTAGTGATATTTTGGATGCGTTTCTCGAACCACGCACGACTTTTGCGCATTCGGGTTACCGTGAACATGAGCAAGAATGTTTCGGTCAGTATTATCGGTGACCAAGAGTTTCCTTCTCTTCTAAATCTTCACAATGAGTTTGCTATGGAGACGAACTTCTTCCAAGATATCGGCAGGTGACTTCATAGGCCGTAAATATTCGTTCCTGGGTGGATGAAGACACACAAACCCTATCGCACACTGGCTTATGGACTGGTAAGGAATGAGGGGGTTGTAAGTATACGTTCCTTTGTGGATGAACACATGGGGATCCTATCGCACGTCTGCTTGTAGATTGAAAAGCTACAGTCTAGCTACCTTTCATGGTGCACTGCATCCTCGCATGCTAGTACCATTCATTTTTATGGGGTATCGCGTAGATGTTGAGGGTGTGCCTTCTAGCAGATGCAATTATCACAGATCTACCTTAACATTCTTCCGATTGCCCTCCATTTTGACTTGTCTACTGACGTATAACGTTAATGCCTGGGACATTTGATGAATTTATGGTGTATTATTGCCTGGTTCCTTACATGGTTACCCAGGTAACTGGCTGCCTTGTACCTTTACATCATTTGTGACATTAATTACTCGTATATATGGGTTCCATACAGATATTCCATTGTTTTTTTTTCGTTTTACGACATTAATATTTTCTTCCTGTCAGATATGCCATATCTGACCGGTTTTGGTATAGGATATATGAATAGGTCATATTTATTTAGTTTTCGTTGTCATCTTTGTCTAGGTACAACCACTTAGTGATTTATGAATATACTGTTGGGGAGAATGCGGTTGTATCCTATACATATATTTAACTGTACATGTGGTTTACTGCTCAGATATTTTTGTGTTGCTTTATGAATTGATACTGTTGAGGTATCTTTTATCATTTACTGCATCCTTGCAGACTAGTACCACTCTTTTTTGTATGGTATGACGTAGATGGTCTGGGTGTGCCATCTAGTGGCTATATTTAGTACAGAGTACCCCCCTTAACATTCGTCTGTCTATCCCCTATTTAGCCTTGCTACATTAATGCCTTACTGACATATTGTATTACTGAATGATTTCTTGCCTGGTTACACAGTTGTACAGAGGTTGGTGTTAGTGATTGTTTTACACCGCTTCACCTTTTTGAGACATTACCCAGAAGTGTATGTTCGTTCCATACAAATAATCCGTGCTTTTACAACCTAATTATTATCTTCACATATGCGCCGGGCACACACAGCCATATTCGATAGAAAGCATATGGATTGAGCATGCATTTTCTTGTGTGTTGTGTTTGTTCACTGCTTTGTCTAGATGGGATCAGTTAGTGGATGACATACACATTATTAGACATAATATGACTTTCCATTTGTGTCTGATTCTTCTGTACAGCACTGGATACATACGAAGTTTTTTCATCTTTGATATTACCGATAACTTATCATTGATCTACAGAGATGGTATATATTATGTGGATTATATTATGTTCGACGTTTACATGAGTTAGATAGTAGTTCTCGTTTGATATTTGGTTTATGAGAGTTCATTATGTTCACACACAAATGTTGTTTATTCTCAATTATATCTTGTGGGGGTTTTCATGTATACTGTATGTGTTACGACATAGGTGGTTTCCTACATTTGGTCTCTTGACGCGTTTTTGACTCATGTCATGTGTATGACGTAAGAATGCCCCAGTACAATTTACATCTCAGCATTTTATAACTTTCACATGATACATAAGTATATTTATAGTGTTATTTTGATAGCTTTATCTATATTGACACTTAGGTTATGTTGACGCCCTCGTTTCGCAAAGACTACCTGCTCATAGATGCGTACATCCGTAGTTTACTTATTCTGATGATGTAGTAGTTTCATTCATACATCTGTCATTTCCTACAGTTATTTTTATAGTGTGGTAGATTACTTTAGGATTTTGCAGTTTTGTATATCATCTAAATGGCCAACTTTTAATAACGGAATATGTGATTAATGATTTTAGTAATGAACAGTACAGTTGTACAACGGATGGAGTAGAAATTCGTTATGGTATATTACATATAATTCAGTTTTAGAAATGTGATAATGAATTTATCTGTTGGTTTTTATCAAATAATACTATAAATTCACTTACATAGGGTTGTCCTTGATTTTTATTCTGTTCTTAATCTTTCTTTTATTTGCATGGTTGCTAAGCTGAAGATGCTGTCATTACTGTTTATGCATTAGGTCTGAAGATGTTATATTGAGTCAACGGAAATGGCTGCAATACAACAATATAACATCAGGACGCCAGCTGTACGTGTTTTACTTTATTACGATAACGAATTAAAACGTTCTCCGCAGAATCAGCGAAGAAAGGATCATCTATAGAGGGTACAAACTGATGGGGAAGACTGGGATTGAAATATACCACACAAACAATTGTAGACTTTTGTGCAGATGCTGCTCTGAGATGAAAAGTTTTGCACAGGAGAGGAAGTTGTGCAGAGTCACTTCAAGCCAGTCTGCAGAAAAAATCCTTCGGATACGAGGTTGCTCTTTCTACTACCCAGTCATCTATTGACAACGTATGTGACGGCATCGAGTGAAATATGCTTGCCTTGGACCAAACTCCGACCTCTTCGTGAGATGCGAGCAGTGTATAGGTAACTTTGGATCGTAAAGGATTCTCGATCCTGTTGGTGTCCTATGGAATCGATATCTCTAAGACTGGCCAACGGTGTTGCTAGTGCTCTTGTTCATATGTCTGTAAATGCCTTATGCCACTCATTATTGTGTGTTACATTAAGTGACAGAAAGTTGGTGTCATTTCCAGTGAACTGCCTGTGACACCTACATTCACTGCAATGTAACTGTTCATCGAGTAACTCCTGTCTTATCTTAAACGGAACGAATTGAAGCCTAATTTCATTTTATGAAGATCTTAAGAAGCAGTATATTTGAAGCACAGAATATATTTTGATCAAGCCAATAACTCTGTGGACTAGAATTTGTTGTAATTAAATCTAGAGTTATGTGAGAAGGTGATCAGGACCATATTTCTGTTTGTTTCCCGAATTATTCTTATTATGTATTTTGTACTACCATCAGCCGCCGATGAACCCTTCCCAAATGCTTTTATACGCGATATATAAGCTGTGTCGAAAACGACCAGAGTGTTTGATGAAAATACATGAAAACATGTGTTCGCAAATGATGTTTCATCAAAAACTGAAGTTGTGTGTAATTGTGATGTGACCAAATGTTCTCTCAACAACTGCTCGAGGTATCAGCAGCACTAATGTGTTCGCTGTTTTTAAAACTTTTTGATCATGCGATAAAACAGGGCGTTAGGGTAGTAAAAATATTTTTGTGTTGGTAATATGTATAATTACGATGTTTATTGTACGTAAAAAAAGTACGAGATGTCAAGATTTGTCAGTCACAGATAACCCCTTGAAGTCGAATTAAATATAAAATTAGCTTTATTTCTGTTTCCCACTAGAGCGAATTTTCGTTACCGTCTAGGTAGTTTAAATACTGACTGGATTTCAGCTTTATCAAAAATAAACTCCTTTTAGAACTTGCGGAATACACAACTGTCTTTAAAGACAAAATTTTTCATTTATTTTGTCACCGGTTTCAATCTAAGAGATCAACATCAAACGCCTTTTTCTTTTTAAAAACCTTTTACCCATGTGTGTTACACCACTATCATATGAGTCTGTCGTCCTAAACTAGTAAATAATACATCCAAAGCCTTGTTTTCACTATAGGCTTAAAGGTTTTTAATGTCTTTTTACTAGTTTTTGAAGCTAGAAATGTGTGATGATATTGGTACTAGGTATTTAACATTTTGCTTACTAGTTTCAAAACAGAGACGCACCAGACAAAGCAAACTCGTCATAAAATGAAGGATAAATTTTACGATAAGGGCTGATTTTGGTTACACAAGTTCTTAAACATTGGGCCGCTGTATACTTTAATGTCATTACTCGGTGCATCCACTTTCTGATAGATTCTGGGACTAAAGCTGTTATTATAATATCTTTGTACAGCAGGGACGAAGCATTAAGAAGTTCTTATAGGTCGTATTGCATCTGCAACCGATGTAGAAGACCGAAATTAATTGCAAATACCGTAATACATATAAAAAGAGAAGAAGATGTTATGTGTACTATGTAAAGATCACTTTGATTATGTCACGGTTATTACAAATCTATGTAGTTCACATAGATGGCGCCATGTAACCAACCGAGGTGTTCTCCACACTGCCCGCCTTCCGCAATCATCAGTATTCAATGAACTGTGAATGAATCCCTACCAACAGGCATTACATGCATTGATCAAAGTGATAGTGTTATGTAATATACAAACCATATGAGTTGAGCCATTAATTGCAACTTTTTTTTATGACATCATCTAACTATATGCCTGTTGTATTCTTAGGATTGAGGATGGCTAGTTCCTAGCTGAAATCTAGATCTGCCATTAAAATTTCAAATGATGACTGATAGCTGAGATCTATTATTTACAAGTCAATAAGAGTCCCTGCGTGCAACAGCCTCTGAATGGAGGGTAACCTGATAAATATTGTTTACTTCAAAGGACACTCATTAGCAGCAGAATTAAAAATAGCCACGGTACGAGAGAAACAGTTCTATTGCATTGATCAATTGGGTGTGTCACGTGACTAGATGTGGTCAGACACCGAGTGGTCGTAGGGGTGACAGCCGAGTGCATGTTGGGTAACACACACGATATCAGTGGATATGATCTCGCCCTGGTAGTGAATGCCCGAGGTAAGGAACGCTGTATCTCCGATGTCGTGAAGGCACTGGAATTTTCACTCATCATAGTACACCACGATCGCATCCAGGGAGTGAACCATAATGGTTAACAATGGATATACCGAGAATCAGGCAGAAAATCCGTCACTAAAGGGCAACAACAGCACCTCCCTTAATATACTGTACAGAAGCTGTTTTTGCTCAACGAACGCCACACCACCTTGACAGCTATATGCAGCTCAAGCACATTAGCGTTAAGTGAGAGGTGTTGGGTCGTAGGGAGATATGATGAAAAACTAACTTCGAAGTCTGTTTGATATATACAAGATATTTCTGCTATTATCATCGGTTGTGCTGCCCTCGTTTTGCCACATGTCCTCAAGGAGAGGAAACTTGTATTGAAACCTTACCTTACGCGTCTGATTTAAGCTGCTTACTTTCCTGTGTTTTACTTCCTTTGTTTCACGTGTAGGAACTGAGGAAGTATGACGAAAGGCAATCTTACCTTACTTGTTGCTGGAAGCATAGTCAATTGGTGGAAATCACACTAGTACGGACTTAAGACACATTTACTAGGTAGAGATCTCAGATAATAGGCTGGTAACTCTCGAGTGTTACAACTGTTCGAGATCAGCATAATTTTCTGACATTTTGCAGAATTCTCGATTAGTTTTGCAGGCAGCAGTCAATAGCGGTGGCTTCGATTTCCTTACGTCTTCCTGATACTTCTCAAAGTCTTGTTGCAGAATGTTGTCTCCTTTGTCGTCTACGTCTACTTCGTCCTCTTTGCCAGTATACCATATGGTTAAGATGCTCCGTCATACACTTCATCAATGTATTCTTTCCATGTCTTCACCCCGTTACACTACTGGCCATTAAAATTGCTGCACCAAGAAGAAATGCAGATGATAAATGGATATTCATTGGACAAATATATTATGGTAGAACTGACATGTGATTACATTTTCATGCAATTTTGGTGCATAGATCCTGAGAAATCAGTACCCAGAACAACCACCTCTGGCCATAATAACGGCCTTGATACGCCTCGGCATTGAGTCAAGCAGAGCTTGGATAGCGTGTACAGGTACAGCTTCCCATGCAGCTTCATCACGATACCACAGTTCATCAAGAGTAGTGACTGGCGTACTGTGACAAGCCAGTTGCTCGGCCACCATTGACCAGACGTTTTCAGTTGGTGAGAGATCTGGAGAATGTGCTGGCCACGGCAGCAGTCGAACATTTTCTGTATCCAGAAAGGCCCGTACAGGATCTGCAACATGCGGTTGTGTATTATCCTGCTGAAATGTAGGGTTTCGCAGGGATCGAATGAAGGGTAGGGCCACGGGTCGTAACACATCTGAAATGTAACGTCCACTGTTCAAAGTGCCGTCAATGCGAACAAGAGTTGACCGAGACGTGTAACCTATGGCACACCATACCATCACCCCGGATGATACGCCAGTACGGCGATGACGAATACACGCTTCCAATGTGCGTTCACCGCGATGTCGCCAAACACGGACGCGACCATCAGGATGCTGTAAACAGAACCTGGATTCATCCGAAAAAATGACGTTTTGCCATTCGTACACCCTGGTTCGTCGTTGAGTACACCACCGCAGGCGCTCCTGTCTGTGATGCAGCGTCAAGGGTAACCACAGCCATGGTCTCCGAGCTGATAGTCCATGCTGCTGCAAACGTCGTCGAACTGTTCGTGCACATAGTTGTTGTCTTGCAAACGTGCCCATCTGTTGACTCAGCGATTGAGACGTGCCTGCACGATCCGTTACAGTCATGCGGATAAGATGTCTATCATCTCGACTGCTAGTGATACGAGTTCGTTGGGATCCAGCACGGCGTTCCGTATTACCCTCCTGAACCCACCGATTCCATGTTGTGCTACCAAACATTGAATCTCGACCAACGCGAGCAGCAATGTCGCTGTACGATAAACCGCAATCGCGATGGGCTACAATCTGACCTTTATCAAAGTCGGAAACGTGATGGTACGCATTTCTCCTCCTTACACGAGGCATCACAACAACGTTTCAGCAGGCAACGCCGGTCAACTGCTGTTTGTGTATGAGAAATCGGTTGGAAACTATCCTCACGTCAGCACGTCGTAGGTGTCACCACCGGCGCCAACCTTGTGTGAATGCTCTGAATAGCTAATCACATACATATCACAGCATCTTCTTCCTGTCGGTAAAATTTAGCGACTGTAGCACGTCATGTTCGTGGTGTAGCAATTTTAATGACCAGTAGTGTATAAAGAATGAAAAGGGTCTAACAGTTTTCTAAGTACCTGCAGCAGGAGTTCTGTGCTGTAGCTGTAGAGATTTCCGTCGGGAGCTGGGAGCAGCTGTGCCATTTGGGCGTTAGAGCGAAGCGCATAAATCAGAGCGGCGTTCAGCGGCAGAAGTTACGGCTCGTGAGCGTCCCCTGGGCTTCTGCAGCAAGCAGACGCCGCCAGTAACTTGGGCTTTCATTAGGGTAGTGGCGCCAGCCGCCCGCCTCAGGTATCGGCAACCGCGGCGGACAGGCGTGGAAGGCCGTGCATCACCGACGCTGCCAGCAATGCTCAGCAGGGGATTCAAACGCCAATGGCGGTCGATAAAGCGGACGCCGCGCCACTGTTCAGGGAGCCGTGGACGGACAGACTGCGCGCACAGTACGGGACAAGGCTGCGACAGACACGTAGCCATTGTTACGTCATCAAGCGGGCAGCGGAAAGTCGTCACCAGACGGTGAAGCTGATACTGAGGTCACCAGGCAGCAGTGGCCTTATGATGCCGCACTCTCCACATCAATATTAGGTCAATTAGAGAGGAACGAGTTCTTGAGGCACACCATGGTTCAAATGGTTCAGAGCACTATGGGACTTAACATTTGAGGTCATCAGTCCCCTAGAACTTAGAACTATTTAAACCTAACTAACCTAATGACGTCACACACATCCATGCCTGAGGCAGGATTCGAACCTGCGACCGTAGCGGTCGCGAGGTTCCAGACTGTAGCGTCTAGAACCGCTCGGCCACTCCGGCCGGCTGACCCACAATGGTGTACCATTTACTTTGACTGTAATTTGATCCGTAGTTTCACGTAGTGATGGGAACAACCAAATGAAAGTAATTGACTTAGTCGATTGCTGAAAAACAATCGACTCATTCGCTTGTAACTTTACATACTTTTGAGTGAAACCAGTCTGTGGGAGCAATCGAGTGAGAACCATCGATTCACACCATTGTTGAAATACGGTTGCCGCATTCGGTTGTAGCTTCACGTATTGGTTGAATTGTTCATTCATTCTTTTGAGTGATACCAGTCTGTTGTAGGAACGGCATGAAAACAATCTCTCTATCGATTATTGGAAAGCAGCTGGTTCATCTGCTTTTAGTTTTACATTTCGGCTGAATTATCCATTCGTTCATTCTTTAAGTGAAAGGAGTCTCTGAGGGCAGTCGAATGAGAACAATCGATTCAATCGATTGTTGGGAAACGATTGACTTATTGCCTGGCAGCTCTACATATCAGTTACCGAGCGAGGTGGCGCAATCGGGAAGAAGACGGTTCAATCACGCGTCCGGCCATCCTGATTTAGGTTTCCCGTGATTTCCCTACATCGCTCCAGGTAAATGCCGGATGGTTCCTCTGAAAGGGCACGGCCGACTTCCTTTCCCATCCTTCCCTAATCCGATGAGACCGATGACCTCGCTGTCTGGTCTCCTTTCCCAAACAACCCAACCCAAACATATGAGTTGAATTATTCACTCTTTATTTTGAGTGAAATCAGTCTGTGGGAGACACCGAATGAAAGTAGTAGATTTAGTCGTTTGCTGGAAAATAATCGACTCAGTTGGTTGTAGGTTCGCACGGCAGTTGAATTATTCACTCACTCATTCATTCGACTGAAACCCGTCTTTTCAACAGCCGAATGGAAACTATCGACTCTATCGATTGTTGGAAAACAATCGATTATCTAGAGGGAACTTCTACATATCGATTGAATTATCAATTCGTTCTTCGGTGTAAAACAAGTTTACGGTAGGAATCTAATGAGAACAATCGATCAGTCGATCTTAGGAAATCGACTCATTCAGCTGAATTATTCATTTATTCTTTTGAGTGGAGCCAGTCTGTGGGAGCAAATGAATGCAGCCAATCGATTCAGTCGGTTGTTCCTGAAGTATCGGTTGGACTATTATTCGTTCATTTCTTTCGAGTGAAATCAGTGTATGGGAGCAATCTAAGCAAAACCTTCGACACAATCCGTTGTAGTTTTGGCATTATTATTGCTAGAATGGAATTACAATTAAATCACTATGCTTACCTGCATACAGGCGTTGATATACGTCAACGGGGACAATTGAAAATGTGTGTCCCGCCCGAAACTCGAACCCGGGATCTCCTCCTTACAGGAGATCCTGCTCGGTGCGGACGTCGCAAGACACCCGTTTCAGTTCGTCGTTGATCCATTAAATCAGTTTTTTTTATTACAGAGGGCAGTTAACCCTCTGACCGAACACGCTGAGTTACCGTGCCGGCATCCATCTGAGCCACCGAATCCACAGAGGACAGTGCGACTGCAGGAACTTATCTCTGGCACGACTCCCGTGAGACCCACATTCTCAACATATTGTTCCACACCATATTCACAGTGCCCCTGCCCATTATATTCATTACTCGCGGCTTTTTACCGATTCCCGTAAGAGTTCGGGCACTGTATGTGTATCTGCACAGAAGAAGATGGTCAGATGACGTGTGAGCCTTATTGTTGACTGCACTGTCACCACTGTTACAGAAGTTCCGGTAGTTAAGTCGATAACTAGCTTTCAGTTCACTTTCTCGTCCATATCTTGAATAGGCATTTACTTAAATGCAAACTTTGTCTCTGGACAAAAATGCCGAATTACTCAATGGCGTGGGAATGGAGGGAATCTTATGACTGGATGTGTAGTTATCTTCAAGATAAATTAATGAGTTATACAGTTTCTGCAAGGATAGTCCATTTTATAAAATACAAAGAAAATTAACGAATGATAGCAAATATCCTTTGCAAAAAACAAAATGTAAGGGGCGATAAAAATATTTCCGTTCTAGGGCGTTGCTGCATCGTGTATACAACGTAACGCGACTCTCATACTGGTATACAAGTACCGACAGGTAGACATGGGGTTAGTGTGGCATTCGTGTCTTTCCGACGTGCGTGCTGTAAATGTGGAAACTTGATCTGTGGTGACGTTACTACCAAAGTCCTCCAAACAGGACCAACGTGCTGTTATTCTTTTCTTTGCTGTCGAGGAACAAGCACCGGAAGGCATCAATCGAAAACTAAAGAGCGTGTATGCTGCAGCATGTCTCTTGCAAACCTGGGGAACTTCGACAAAGGGTGCTGCTCTTTCATGTTAGCGCACGGCCCCATACCGCAAATGTAGTAAGGCAGAAGCTACGCCATCGCAAGTGAGAGGCACTTCAGCACCCACCCTAGAGCTCCAGTCTCTACCACGCTATCTATTAAAAAGGCCTTCAAGGCCTCCTGTCGGATGAGGAAGTGCAGCTGGGTGTTACAAACTTCTTCACGCAGTAGGGCAGTGTTTTCTAAAACGGGTATCTTCAATCTGATGCGTCTATGGGATGACTGCCTCAATGCTCAAGGCGATTTTGAATGATTTGCCTACTGATCATGGACTGTACCACCTTCGAACGGAAACTTTTGGATCGCCCCATATACTTCCGACGAGTGTGAACATATAATTAAAAAGCAAGTAATTAAACCACTAAAATGTAATCTTAATGGGCTCGATACCTCAGCAATTACCGAAAGAGAGCTATCGGCGATGCGTTAAAACCAGCGAGAGGAGAGAGAGACCGAGCTTCAACAAAATTAAATAAAAAGTAACTAAATATATTTAGAAATAAAGTTGTAATGTAGCGCTTCTCACCAACCTTTAAAAACCAACCAAAAATCCATATTTGATACCAGAAGTTCGAAAAATTCATATTTATCGTAATAAATTTTGGTCATACTTCATTTTTAGCAAAACACTTTATTCACGTCTCCTCGAAATAAGATACCTTATTTCTCCCTGAAAAAGTGATAATCCCTGTCATAGTTCACGTATAATGGAAAGTCTTAAAAAGTATGTAAGTGAAATGCGTCAAACGTGGAGAAAGGGTGAAAAATTTAATATTGTGTTTCCATTCTTGTTGTACCTCTTGGGTCTTCTGGGAATTGTGTATCTTCTGTCTTTCCCAGTAGATTATACCCATTGCCCTGAGGACTTCAACTAAGTTTCATCGCTTTACATTGTCCTGTGACGTGCTTCCAGAATCAAGTTAAACGCCAGAATTGCTTCTCACGTGTCTTTTCAAAGCCAAACTGATACAATGCAATACATCCCAAATTTTCTTCTCCATTTTCGTTTCATTTATTCAGGCCAGTGACTTGGGTGCAAGAGTAATTAGCCTAGTGTCGGGAAAATACTGTTGATGAAATTATTTCCATACTGACGACTCTACTAGGATAGCTCTGCATCAAGTACAACACGTTTATGGAGATTGGCAACGGAAATTAAATACTGACTAATTCCGTAACAAGAGTTTGTGGCCGAGCGGTTCTAGGCGCTTAAGTCTGGAATCGCGCTACCGCTACGGTCGCAGGTTTGAATCCTGCCTCGGGCATGGATGTGTGTGATGTCCTTAGGTTAGTTAGGTTTAAGTAGTTCTAAGTTCTAGGGGACTGATGACCTCAGATATTAAGTCCCATAGTGCCCAGAGCCATTTTGAACAAGAGTTTTGGAGGGACAGAGGACATCTGCTAGCTGCGCACAGGATACTAATGGAACTGTTCGCAGCCAGATAAATTCCCACGTGCTCTGTACACTGAGGCATGAATAATGAAAATAACAATATACAGTGTAAGATTTCTACAGCGGACCCGCTGAAACTTAGAGAAATCTGATGATACATAAAATCATTATTTTGCAAATAATATGTCAGAGAGTGAGTGATACCGTCATAAGGGACAATGAAAACCTCAATATCTTTAATTGCACTGTTGACACGTAGGGAATTCAGAAAGTAAACTACATATATCGTGTCGTGTTAGCAGTTAGCCAACACTACGAACACTACCTGAGTGAGGAAGCCGATATGCACGCGTTAACCCACGCAGGCTAGAGATAGGTCTGAAACAGGATACGTAATGAATGCTATAAAGAAAAGTACGTAGCTGCTGGAATACTTAACTTTAATCCATCATTTGTATACATCGTTCTTGATGAGACTTGCTTCATACGATAACTATCAATTGCTATGGCGCCTTGCTAGGTCGTAGCCATTGACTTAGCTGAAGGCTATTCTAACTATCTGCTCTGCAAATGAGCGAGGCTTCGACAGTGTGCATCGATCGCTAGCTACGTCTTCCGTACTACTGGGGCGAGTGCTAGTCCGTCTCTCTAGACCTGCCGTGTGGTGGCACTCGGTCTGCGATCACTGACAGTGGCGACACGCGGGTCCGACATGTACTAATGGACCGCGGCCGATTTAAAGCTACCACCTAGCAAGTGTGGTGTCTGGCGGTGACACCACATATCGTCACAAGGTAAGATCAATGTGCAACAAGGGTACGCCTTCTCAGTAGAGAGTACGTTTTCCTGGTTTCCTACAGACACGATTCTGATACGGCACTAATAACAGGTGCATAACAGTGTGTGACTGATATGATGCGGCATCTAGAAACCTACTCCAAAAACTGAAGTTAGCAGAACAGTACGATCCTTCTGGATAAAGCTTCTAGCTAGCACACAGATTCGCTCTGAAATTGTGGTTGTATACGGGATCAAATGCCACTTCACGTCCAGCCGAAGCGAACTGGTCCCAACAATTTGACCAAAGCCGCAGATACGTGAATGACGCTGTTCGGGAAGTCCTGATCTGACATCACACGGGTTCCATCTTTTCAGCAAACTGAAGAGGGCAAGTAGTTTTTCAGCCATGAGGACGTCCACACAGCGGTTTTCAGATGGCTTCGTGACCAAACAATGGATTTCTATCGTCAAGGAGTTGGACGATTAATAGAAGTTTCCGATGTTGTTTACACAGACGAGATGACTATATTGAAAACTAGTCTCAGGTATCTGGCATGTGGATCTCGAGGACACACCGAAATCACAGGAGTAATCCGTTGTAGTTGCCACATATTTCTTTATTACAAACATAAAACTTTTATCAGATCCCAGTTATAAAAATAATACAAAGGCGATTGCCTTTATAAAGCCACGTAACTTTAACAAATGACAAACAAATTTCTTTAATTAGAACAATGCCCATAAAGCCTGAAAAATTGAATGAGACTAGGTGAACTAACTCAAATAAATTTCATTACTTAGATGAAACTAATGTCCACACGATTCCTATCAGAACTCTAATTACTTTCAACCGCAAGGAAAATACATAAAGTCCAATACACAGATCTTGCAACATTTGGCTAGCTAACTTTCCTTAAATAAAACAATATTCATAAAAGCTTTATTAGTAAAAACAAGAACCACTTCCACGACTAAGGAGGTGCATTAATTTTACCAAACAACTTTTTTAAGTTTGGTTAACCAAGTTGATTAACGAAAAATATTGATAAATCCATTGCTACTAGAATATAACAATATGACAAAGAGCCCCTAAAATGACGCCGCTTCAATTCTGCGTATGAATCAGATAGATGCCAACACACCAAAGGATTTTAACCGATACATGAGATCCACGGGACAGAAAATGAAATAGAAATGTACTCAACTTTGCTCTTCAATTTAAACTTCAGACACCAGAAGGATGGAATCACAAAATAGTAATAACAATAAACAGAAAAGGAGGGGGGGCAGGGCCCCTAAATATCATTCTGCCACCGCGGTACTCGGCACTGCCAATGATCTGCAACATAAAACACATCAGCGGCAGACAATGTTCTGCGGCATGAGACACACAATCTTATCTAGAGAACATGTTATCAATAACTTTCAATGATAGACGTCACAACTAAATGCAAGCACAATTAACCTCGCGTGAGTTTCTTGGCCAGTCACGGCCCTTAAAATTTATGAACCAATTGCTTAAAACCACCAATAAAATAATGGCCCAGAAGTTAAAAAGACACACAGTTATCTCGGCGCACATTTAAACGACATACTACAATAATGAACTACAAGGTAGAATGGGAGGAATATCCCGGCGTAGCTTGGATCTCCAGACACCGACTTACGCACTACTTGATGCACTTCGTGTCTGTTTGTAGGGCGTAGCTACATTTCCTTAACTGCCGTCTAGGTATCAAGTCACGACACCGAACTGAGTAATAAACATCTAGAACAGTCCCGAATGGTTTTAGTACACTGGAATATTCAGCTAAGATGCACACAACCCACCGAAGCAACTCGACGACTCCAATTCATTCGGCCTGTGTAGCTCGCAACAGACTTGAAGGAACTTGTCCTTCCAACCTCTAGGAAAACCCAATCACCATGGCCAATGGATCTGCCTTGCACGATTAAACAGGTCGTAGCGGCTGGCCAAGCTCCTTCGGGATGCCGACTCGGCCTGTCGGCGTACTACTTACATACACAGTCTGACGTCACTCCACATCACACCGCGGATACCCGCATGCGCCTCAGGCAGAGTGCACGCGCTGCCCTTTAATCCCGCCGCCAAAGATGTGAAGAAGACAAATAAGCATCGAAGTCGACTCAAAGATCAAAATGACAATAGATAGGACTGGCGCCAGAAATGCACCAGCCGCGCGGGATTAACCGAGCGGTCTAAAGGCGCTGCAGTCCTGAACTGCGTGGCTGGTCCCGGCGGAGGTTCGAGTCCTCCCTCGGGCATGGGTGTGTGTGTTTGTCCTTAGGATAATTTAGTGTAAGTAGTGTGTAAGCTTAGGGACTGATGACCTTTGCATTTAAGTCCCATAAGCTTTCACACACATTTGTACACTTGAAATGCACCAGCTCAGTATCTGCGTGTGTTTGAAGTGTAGTGCAGCATCCAATAAAAGTTATTTGGCCTGCCATAATAATGTCTAACTTACTTCCTGAAGTCCCTCATACTGTCTGACTGCATAGCCAACGACATCGAGCTTGATATCGTGTTCCTTGAATTCGATACAATTCCGGAATGACACTTTGTGAATAAAATAAGACATCTGACCAGTGTTGTGACTGGATAAAGAACATCCAAGCAGACAGAACGCAATATGAGGTTCTTAATGTGACGAAATGTCCAGATGTCAAAGTAACTTCGCATGAACGTAACTGGCTTGTTCGATATGAAATATAGAAATGATTTGGTGTGTATCGTGAGGCTATTCACTCTGATGTTCTCCGCATACAGAAAAATTGCAACGCCATATATGTACGTCTATATGCAACATTAAACTGTAACCTTTTTTACCATATTTGCAAACACATTACGTCTTTCACTTACTTGTATTACCCACGGTAATACAATTCAAAACGACCAACGCTCAACCCATGAAACGTGTACTAGCGTGCACTGAGTTTTTAGATACTTGAGCACGTTGCAGTCCATCATTTTCTCGATCATAAATCGCCTTTAAAACACAATTCAGTTACTTTCCACCCGGACGCAAAAAAAAGTATTATTTTATTGCGTTTCGATGACAGCTGTCGTTTTCCTCCAGTGACAGCCCAACGCAGTACCGTTGGACATTTGTCATCTACGTTCCGAAACTAAATTAAAAATCAGTTTAGCTCTAAGTGTAACAGCGCTTTCCAATGTTCACAGATAATGGACGTAAAAACAATTTTTCTCTTACCTGACAGGCGTGCAAAAGTAACTGGAGATCCCCCCCATGAAAAGTCTATCACGCCATTACACATTGTCAATACGGGGCTTAAATAAATAAAGTTAGGCACCTACGGCGAATATTACGTCATTCCGAAGAGTTTTGTAGATCACATTGTCCACTTCCGTATATTGGAGGACGGTTTTTCAGATTGTCATACATTTGATCCGTGTTTGATACTTGGTGTGAAAGGACAGCGTAGTAGCGGGGCGTGTTTCGACAACCAGCATTAAAGGCCGGAAGAGACTGTTTAAATACGCCTCCAAATTTGACAAACGTTAACACAGCATTTTCTTTGGTATATCCAAAGGCTAAGGGCATTGTCGAACTATGTAGTCACGGAAGCATATGGTTGTTCTTTTTACACATTGTATTTTGTTGGTATTTGTTTGTTATGAATAGTTGGAGCTAAGTATTACTCTGCCAGCTTCACAACTGGAAATTTATTTACGTTAGTGACTCAGTTGTGGTACTACTCGCAGTTAGTTTGCTCGACATGTTGTTTTTATATTAAAAGACTATAAGTCCCACCGACACACCTTCACCTGCCCATGTTGGGCAACATTTTCTGCCTGACTCATGCAGTACCATCACCGTCAGAGAGTGGTATGGGACTACAAGTCCCACCGCCACACCTCCACAGTGAATTGCAGTGACGCAGTCACTGCCCTGTGGAAATTTACCACCTCACCAACACAGTTAGACCGCAATAGACCGGTGATGTTCCCCTATAAAATGTGCATAAATCATTGACATGTATCAGTTCATGAATAAAGGAGTTGTTACAGTAAAAAATTAGCAACACTCTTAAGCTATAATTGATTATATTTAGTCTAAATATTAAATGAAACTCACACGTTTTCTTGCTTCGTCAGAAAATGGGAAGTGAGTGCGATCCTTTTACAAAAGGAACAGAGGTTACAATAACATTTGCAAATCATATTAATTGATTACAGTCTTCGTTATTTTTCTGCGATAATATTTATTTCGTTACGACGTCAATTTTGTTATATTTGCGAGATTCTTCAATATTATTTTTTCAGGTTATGTGGCGTACCGCCACGATTATTCATCAAAACTAGATCCTCTCGCATACTGTAGCTCGGAGATATTTTCGCTTATGTTACAGAATTATGGGAACACTTATACTGTCTAACTGATATATTCAGCTTAACAGTAACTTGAAGATTCCGTCTTCTGGAACCCATTTAATTTACAAAATTTTATCACATGTTACAGTCAAAACAAGAAACAATAAGAAAGTCTGATTCGAGTTGCGATGTTCGCAATTTCCTCACGCAAAAAAGGTATATTCCATTTTCCAGACTGGGCTGATTCTCACTCTTTTAACTATTCACCACATGCAAAGTCGTGTTAGTTCAGCCATTCCTCTCCGTGTCAAACTGTCCACACCGTTCGCCTTTGTCTACAGCAGTTCGTTCATTCGGTCACGTTTACCAATAACGATGTATGTTGCGATCCTTATTAGCAGTTCTGTCTTCGAGAACGTTTCTCAAGGAGTCCTGCTGAATCACATGTAAAAATAATCATTCTTTTTACTTCTGTATGGTAGTAAAACTCTTTCTGCATTAATTTACTTTAGTATTTGCTCATTTGGTTGTCTTTCGCACCAAGTTATTTTTGTAGCTCTCTCACAAACATGGTTTTCACCTTTTGCTTGTTTCCCCTGTATCCTCAATTCACAGCTGCAACATGAAGAACTCTAATTGTAATGCTATGTTTCAAGCATACAAATATCACATCAAAGTACTTTGCTTCATTGAAGATCATATATCTGTAGATGAGGGTTTCATATGCAGGGAAACAATACAGCGATGAAAGGACTCTTCAAGCGATAAATTTAAAAATGTCGTGTGACTAGGGCCTCCCGTCGGGTAGACCGTTCGCCGGGTTCAAGTCTTTCGGTTTGACGCCACTTCGGCGAGTTGCGCGTCGATGGGGATGAAATGATGATGATTAGAACAACACAACACCCAGTGCCTGAGCGGAGAAAATCTCCGACCCAGTCGGGAATCGAACCCGGGCCCTTAGGATTGACATTTTGTCGCGCTGACCACTCAGCTACCGATTAAAAAACTCAAATATTGAGACTGAATAAATGTCTTTTTATTTCCCTAATAAGTAAAGCGTGTTGCCATACAGTTGTTAGTATCTTCCACTGTAGTTCAATTGTATGCCGTAAATTATTCTCCTTGTGATATTGTTGAATTGCAGCTCTGAGAATTCTATAGCTCACTCGCGGATGTCTCAGTTCAAAAATGGGTCAAATGGCTCTGAGCCCTATGGGACTTAACATCTGAGGTCATCAGTCCCCTACAACTTAGAACTACTTAAACCTAGCTAACCTAAGGACATCACACACATCCATGCCCGAGGCAGGATTCGAACCTGCGATCGTAGCGGTCGCGCGGCTCCAGACTGTAGCGCCTCGAACCGCTCAGCCACCCCGGCCGGCGATGTCTCAGTTCACGTTTCATAATGGAAGCACTAATACTCGAACAAAATTAGTTGATCGTAAATACATTTTGGCCGCATCTTTGTGGTGAGAAGCCATTTTAACATCACAGTGATCCAAAAACAGCACCATCCAGAATGGCCACTTCTCGATATGATTCAAATACACGAAAGAAGTCAACTGTGGTAAAAAAAATTTAAGCGTTCTCTGGTACACATTTTGTCTATTGTTTTTCCTTTTTCTAAAGAGGATGATGATTCCAGGAATGGCCAGGCCAGTCGACCAACCTCAGTTATAACCCTGGAAGATGTGGAGCGAGTGCAAACCTTATTATTCATTGAGGAGTCCACTATATCAAAAGGACAACGCAGCACAGAAAGTCAGGATGTCACGACGGTCTGTCCGGAGCGTAATGAAAGAGAAAATTAACCTCTTCCTCCACAAAATTCCATTTTGCCAAATTTTGTAAGAAACGGATGTGAAGCGGCGATATTCTTTTGGAAACGAAATCACTGAAGCTTTTGAAAATGGAACAGTTGATATGGATCAGATCTGGTTTAATGACGAGGCGCACTTCCATCTCCCATGGTACGTCAACAAACGCAAATGGCGCTACTGGGCTACTGAAAGTCCTCACGATCAAGTTGCTGCTCCACGTCATCAACAAAAAGTCACTGATTGGAACACCATCAGCCTACAGTGCAATACTTGGCCCATTTTTTATGGACAGGCTTGATACAGCAGACAAACAGAGACAGTTGCTGGAACATTAATTTGTGCTGAATGCTCAGAAACTGCTGGTTCATGCGGGTTAGAGCACGGTCTACACATTACTGCGGACGTCTTCGATTTCTTTCAAGAAATGTACGCAGATGAGATCGTTGCTCTGACACATCGATATTCACTCAAGGTGGTGCCGAATGGCCCCCCTCATAGACCCGATTTCAAACCCTGTGAGTATTTCTAATGGGTTTATCTGAAGGACAGAAGCTTCAAACGTGCATGTGCAACGTTCCAGGATATCTCCAGAGATATTCAAGCGGTTTAAAACAATATTCTTCAGAAAGTAATCGCGGAATTCAAGGCTCTAGACATTCGTTGCTGCAGAAGAAAAGCTCTTTAAAAGCTTCTGTACTAAACTTCACGTTGCCTGGTATAGCATAAATATGACAATAATAATCTATCACCCGCATGTTATAGTACACAAAACTCTCTAACAATTACTGTAAGAGCATATTAATAAAATACTTTTAGCTATCGAGGCCTCAGTAGGAAATAGCGAAGCATTTTGTACTAAACAGGAGCCTCCAACTGTATTTAGGTACCGCATTTTGCAAGTGGCATCTGGCAAGTGACAGATACCAGTTGCTTACTACAGAATTGTATTCGATGTCCTAAAACTGTCCTGAATCTTTCCAGTTTATGTCCCAGTATAGTTTGTTAATATCTACCGGGACAAAATTACTTTTTATAACTAATATCTTTTTCTGAGTATACGCAAATTGGCTTTGTTCTGTAGGCTGTGATTACTAACAAAGAAGGAAACCTTTGTTACAGTGTTGAAGGAATCGTATGAGATTTTATCAAGTGCCGCAGTGGAACCACGGCAAACATAATTAGGAACACTCTACTGGAATTTATATCAGGCTCATACATCTTCCTAATAACGACACCAATTAACTCATTGCTTACTTGCGACGGCAAAATTCTGTTTCATTAAAAAAGCAAAAAAAAATTCGTATTGCATGACTGGCTGGGAGGCCCCAATCCACCTAATTGGAAAGGTTTTTCCCATACTTCAAGAATACTAGTACCTTTCCTTCGCGTAGTATGATATTTCTGTGTTAAGCGTATCTCATACGTGTAGGTGACTGCAATGGATGTGTATGTAATGTGGTGTTTAGTTGGCGGTACATGATGATGAGAGATGGGAGAGTCTGAAATGCCGGCCTCGGTGGCCGAGCGGTTCTAGGCGCTTCAGTCCGGAACCGAGCGACTGCCACGGTCGCAGGTTCGAATCCTGCCTCGGGCATGGATGTGTGTGATGTCCTTAGGTTAGTTCGGTTTAAGTAGTTGTAAGTTCTAGGGGACTGATGACCTCAAATGTTAAGTCCCATAGTGCTCAGAGCCATTTGAACCATATTAAGCGACAGACCATTTTATTATGTACATAGCGGATTTTCTGAGTAAGTAGATTTACGGTCAAATGCGACCATAGTGTCCTCAAAAATATAACTACTTTCTCGAGGTTATAATTACCATTTCTGAGAATTCAGAGGAAAGGAAGGTGTAAGAAAAGATAGAGGGTAATGGTGTGTTTCGGGTGGTTGAAAGCTCAGTGGCTAACAGTGAAATAGTTGTATACACTTGGAGTAGAGAACGTGTTTGCAGATAATTTAAGTTGTTAATATTCTGCAAGCTATTTATGAACTCATAGTAGCTACAAATGACGAAAAAACGTGGCTTTTACGGTGAGGAATGATGGATTACTAAACTTGGTAAAGGCACAGCATTTCTAATTGCTTAATACGTTTAATAAAGGCTCGAGCTCCTACAATTGTATATCTAATGCTGCGATCAATTATGACAAAATCGGAAACTGTAGGTAAATAGAACATATGAGTCTAGCCTCGATATTCCTTCACACACTGCTCCGAATTTATGTGTATTTTTCAGAACAGTTGTTTGATTCGAGCCAATTTATCCTCACAGAGAGTCAATCATCATTTTAATGTACATTTGTATGCAATCTAGAGGGGCGACGGTGGTCGGAAAGTTAAACACGTGCCCCGAAACCAAAAGGTCTTAGGATCGAATACTGGTCGCACTACGAAATTTTCGATCTGTCTTTAGGCCTAGCATTCACGTTCCAGTGATGTGGATATTCTGCAGAGGCGACGCGTAGTCTGATTCCACGTTGCAGTACCATGTGTGCATTTGAGCCGGCCGCAGTGGCCGTGCGGTTCTAGGCGCTACAGTCTGGAACCGAGCGACCGCTACGGTCGCAGGTTCGAATCCTGCCTCGGGCATGGATGTGTGTGATGTCCTTAGGCTAGTTAGGTTTAATTAGTTCTAAGTTCTAGGCGACTGATGACCTCAGAAGTTAAGTCCCATAGTGCTCAGAGCCATTTCAACCATTTGTGCATTTGACGCAGCGTACTGTAAGCAGCAGATAGTGTTTGTGTACGGCCAAGCAAATGGAAGCGGTCAAGAGGCAGCACGGCTATACCAAATCATGTACCCTCACGCACACCAACCACATCACACACGTTTGCAGCCCTTTCTGGGCGTTAGTGTGATCATTGGTTCTTAGACAAATCTGCAGGGAGGCGGCAGACTGTCGGACATCAGATCTGGAGCACTAGGTTTCACAGGATATTGAGGCGAACCCTAGTATAAGCTCCAGGCAAGAAGCTCGCCTACATGGTGAAAGCCAAAGAACGATAATGTGTGTCCTGCGTGACCACCGCTACTCTCCCCATCCCCTGCAACCCCATGGCGGCCACTTTGAACATCTGTTGAGAGGCAGATGCGATGAGCACTGTACTGTGTTCCGGGACAATTTGGTTTCGTTCCACGCACAGCGTCCATTTTTGCATACATGTTCATAGGATCTTTTTCCGCTGTTTCCAGTCATTAATCAGTCCCCGGAATTAATCGGTTTTGTTAGTGTTCTTACCACACCACACACACACACACACACACACACACACACACACGTCCGCGCGCGCGCGCGTGTGTGTGTGTGTGTGTGTGTGTGTGTGTGTGTGTGTGTGTGTGTGTGTGTATGGTGAACACTAACAAAACCGTTTAATTCCGGAGACGGGTTCCTGACTGGAACACGTATGCAAGCATATAGCAAAACTCGACGTTCTCATATAACAAGAGATTGGAATAAAACTTGCAGCTGAAACTAAATTAAGAGTTGAAATATTTATGTGGCTGACTTTTCTTCTGGTGTAATGATCTATCCCACAAATTTTAGTGTGCACATAATCGCCGGCCGGAGTGGCCGAGCGGCTCTAGGCACTAGTTCGGTTTAAGTAGTTCTAAGTTCTAGGGGACTGATGACCTCAGAAGTTAAGTCCCATAGTACTCAGAGCCATTTGAACCATTTGCACATAATCGAAAGCACAAACTGCTACTGTAGGATGGAAAGGACTATGCTTTACTGCATCCCACCCTTTCCCTCAGAGCACAGAAGATTTACAAAGATGTTCGTTGTGTGAAGTATATCCTCGCTCTACCGAGAGGCCAAATTATATCCCAGCCCCGAGTCTGTGCTATTGGGCGTTATTTCATCGTTTGTTGAGTTAAAGCTGAGCCGATTAGCTGGAAACTGTAGCCTCTCTTTCAGTACACACCTCCGATGGCGTTCTCTAATAAACTAAAATTGTAGTATCTATTGTTAGGGAAAACAGAGCTCCAGGCTTAATGGTCTGGAATGCCATATAGCCACAGGCATAGTTGCCTGGACAGCAAGACTTAGGAATTGATAGTTAGGGTACGTGGCAGGTAAGGGTCCAGTCTGAGGGTAGTCATACCACGTCTGTTGGGTCTAAGATACAAGGATTAGGGCCAGAATTAAAAACGCGAGTAAGTTTTGCATCCCATCTCCACCATAAAAAGTCAACAGCTACCGCTAAACATAAAACCCGACGAAAACCAACAGATCTACCACAACCACACCGACCGAAACTCAACAAGTCACCAGCCCAACAGCCTCAGTCAGACCTACAGACAGGTTGAAAGATGGTTATTGTTAATGAAGTACAAGATCCACACAGTGGACACCAAGTGAAAAAGCTACTCCTTATGTTTCAGATCTAGACTGCCATAAAAATGTGAAGGAACTGTTAGTCAGAATTCAGGGAGAAGTTGTAGTCTAATTCACAATAGATTTATTGATCTTAGATGTGATAATACAACAAAATTATTAAAGAAACATCATATAAAATATATTTTATTTAACAAACGCCTTACTAACATGGGATCTATGGTGGGCAAAGTGATCTGCTGGGTATCGACACACGACACTATCCAGAAGACTACTCGCTCTATCTCGCTTCATAGACGTGAATCCAGGTTATGGCATCAAACTACGCCACCACCATGCATCTATATTCTACCATACAAAAAAAGAGGAAAAATATGGTTCGAAAGAACAGGGTGCTGAGAAATATATATTATAGCCCTACGTCACAGCAGCAAATACTTTACCGTCCTACTGGTCAAGGCGGTACACCATGCTGTGTTCGGCGACTGAAGTCATGGACAGCAGTAATCTGTTGTTAAATGCGCGTTCCCGAAAAATGCAAGTACTCGGTCTCACGTTTGGTTAATTCAGAATGCAGTACTTCCCTATGAGCCTCTGAAACCCCGATAGACTCCAGTGTGCAGGTGGACCCGTTTGATGATCTGTCAAACCAATTTGACTCCGTGCCATGACTGTACACGTCGGAATACGTCAAATGTTTATATGGCCGAATCAAGACAAATAAGTACACGCACACGTCACTCGTTGTGACCGTGATGATATAAGCAGTACCTCTGATGGTTCTGAAGGTGACCGGCACAGGCTCTAAGTGGCACACTAGCAAAGGACGCAAGTCTCACCGTTTAGGTAGAGACCAGCAGTTCTTTACTAGCGAAGCGCCAGTGCAAGAGACTTGTACTAGAGTGAACCTTCTTCCTTTCTCACCACGTCCTCCTCATCTCAGTTCCGAAAGCAAAAAAATGGTTCAAAGGGCTCTGAGCACTATGGGACTCAACTGCTGTGGTCATAAGTCCCCTAGAACTTAGAACTACTTAAACCTAACTAACCTAAGGACAAAACACAACACCCAGCCATCACGAGGCAGAGAAAATCCCTGACCCCGCCGGGAATCGAACCCGGGAACCCGGGAGTTCCGAAAGCACATTTCTCTTTTTTGACTTCCCTCACTTCGCACAAGCCAATCACGATCTGGAGCACTGCATTCTCAGCTCGGAGAATGGTCTTTGCACTGCAAACTGATCTGACCAATCGGAGACTTTAAAGTTTAATGATAGGAAACGGAAAAAAATTAAGCTTCGCGGCCTCTTTTCCACACGGTTGCCATGTCTTTTGCAAACACAATACAGGGTGGAAGCACAGCCCCTGTTGCGTCCATTTCAAAGTTGGCAAAGAACGGACATAAATTCGCAAACAGCTTTGTGCATTGACAAAACGTTTTGAAACAGAGTCTGGACGTCTGGACGCCAGTTTCCCTGTCCCATGGAGATTCGCAGAACGTTTACATTCCTTTTGGCAGCTTGCTCCCTAACAAGGGCCCATCCTCTGCTTTACTCTCGGCCTACAACACGCTGTCAGCGACTTTTCGGCGCTAGGCCGTATACCTGGACTTCTGCCCCCTGTCCGGCTCCAAGCTAATGTGTTTTTTGGCACAATGCGACTGCGGCACGTGGCTGTCTGGAAATGTCTTCTCACCATTCTCCAGAAAAACGTGCATTGTCGGACCACCAACACCTTGCCTTAACTGCAGTCATTTAAGTCGGCATGCCGGCCGGAGTGGCCGTGCGGTTCTAGGCGCTACAGTCTGGAACCGAGCGACCGCTAAGGTCGCAGGTTCGAATCCTGCCTCGGGCATGGATGTGTGTGATGTCCTTAGGTTAGTTAGGTTTAAGTAGTTCTAAGTTCTAGGGGACTGATGACCTCAGCTGTTAAGTCCCTTAGTGCTCAGAGCCATTTGAACCATTTAAGTCGGCACCCTGTTCCTTTGAACGCAGGTAAAACTTACCATATTTTCTTCCCTAGAGCACGTTAACAATACCATAAACTGCTGCCCACAATTTCATCATAACGTATGAAGTCAAATCACAGAAGATCGTATTCCTTCACTGAATAAGAAGTGAGAGTGCCCTGCAATCCCTCAAGGTACTCATTGACAGCCGGCCGCGGTGGTCTCGCGGTTCTGGCACTGCAGTCCGGAACCGCGGGACTGCTACGGTCGCAGGTTCGAATCCTGCCTCGGGCATGGGTGTGTGTGATGTCCTTAGGTTAGTTAGGTTTAAGTAGTTCTAAGTTCTAGGGGACTTATGACCTAAGATGTTGAGTCCCATAGTGCTCAGAGCCATTTTTTTTTACTCATTGACAGACCAAGTAATTTCCTCATGAAACGAAATTTCTTGAGTTACAGGAGGGCAGTTTTAAAACTGTGCGCTCTAGGCGTAACTGGAGACGAAATTCCACTGTAGCCACTGAATCCAGTGAGAGCCCAGCAAAGTTTGATCTGAACATCCAACCAAAAATTATTTTCATCGAAAATCTTGACCCCAAGGAAACCGCTAATCTATTCATACAGCACTAAAATAATACAACATTGCACAAGTTGTGATTGCCATGTATTTCAGAAGTAACAGTGTCAGAATTAGCAGTTACCAAACTAACTTTGAAACTAAGCTCAGAAAAAAACAGTTGGCACCACATACAGACAGGAAGCAACTATCATAATTAACAAGTTCACGCAGCAAACCACAATCTGATTGGAAACCACATTGAACCTCCCTAACTTTCGTCATCGCTAATGTTGATCACGATTTTACCAATGAAGAAGTCGAAGAGGAACCCTAAATGCAGGTATACAAATTCACAAAATCAACGCGCATCGCTCGAGACTCATGGAACGACACATGAAAAAAAAAAAAAAAAAAGCTTTGCATCTGATCACAGGGAACAACAAACTTCTCAGAAGCCACTTCAGCATGCATTGCGTACTACATAGTATTGAACCATAATGCAACACTTTTCAGCACACTTCCAAACACTGTCGCCACGAACCCAAATGTCGAAAATGTAGCGGACCAAGCTTGATTTTCAACTGCAAACTTGATTCAAAACATGAAACACCTAAATGCAGCAATTCGAATGGTACTCACCTCGCTACAAACCTAAATTTCTCAGAAAGGCCAAACCAAACCCATTTACACCGACAGAATAGAGAAAACCAATATATTGATGAACAAACTTACCTCGCGCATCACTGCTCACAAAATGAAAACTTTCTGCGTTCATTTATCTCTGCATTATTCAACATTCTTCTGGGGCGCAGATCCCTCATTACGGAAACGATAAAAACGTTTTCCAGGGAGTTCGTCTAGCGCGGTATCGTAATTACGCACACCTGGAATAACATACACGTCTATATCAGCAAACCGCCAGATTCCACAGCGCAAGCCTAGCCTGTTGCTACGTTCTGTAATGTTGCCTATTTTTTAACATTCACTGTATAAAGCAACTATATGATTTGTCAACGCAAAAGGTTTCTATGTTTAAAAAGGTCTTCCAGAAAAATTGTTTCTTGAAGAATTGGTTCGAGAACAAAAAATTACCGTTATTAGAATGACCCTACCAAATGCTTCGACAAAGACGTAACCCTTCTTTATTACATATACCACAATTTATATAAACCCAAAACTGTGTACTGTGGGTTTTAGCAGTAAAATTAACTGTGAAACACGGACTAAAATATCTTTTATGGTGCAAATAAAATGTGGCAACGGCAACTGATAAATAAATAAAGTATTCCAACAACAATTCTGTCCAATTCTCTAGCTGCAGCTCATTCCGTGATATAGTGACGTCTGGTAATACACTACTGGCCATTAAAATTGCTGGACCAAGAAGAAATGCAGATCATAAACGGATATTCATTGGACGAATATATTATACTAGAACTGACATGTGATTACATTTTCACGCAATTTGGGTGCATAGATCCTGAGAAATCAGTACAGAACAACCACCTTTGGCCGTAATAACGGCCTTGATACGCCTGGGCATTAAGTCCAACAGAGCTTGGATGGCGTGTACAGGTACAGCTGCCCATGCAGCTTCAACACGATACCACAGTGTATCAAGAGTAGTCACTGGCGTATTGTGACGAGCCAGTTGTTCGGCCACCATTGACCAGACGATTTCAATTGGTGAGAGATCTGGAGAATCTGCTGGCCAGGGCAGCAGTCGAACATTTTCTGTATCCAGAAAGGTCCCTACAGGACCTGCAACATGAGGTCGTGCATTATCCTGTTGAAATGTAGGGTTTCGCAGGGATGGAATGAAGGATAGAGCCATGGGTCGTAACACATGTGAAATGTAACGTCCACCGTTCAAAGTGCCGTCAATGCGAACAAGAGGTGACTGAGACGTGTAACCAAAGGCACCTCATACCGTCACGCCGGGTGATACGCCAATACGGCGATGACGAATACATGCATCCAATGTGCGTTCACCGCGATGTCTCCAAACACGGATGCGACCATCCGGATGCTGTAAACAGAAGCTGAATTCACCCGAAAAAATGAAGTTTTGCCATTCGTGCACGCAGGTTCGTCGTTATCGCAGGCGCTCCTGTCTGTGATGCAGCATCGAGGGTAACCGTAGCCATGGTATCCGAGCTGATAGTCCATGCTGCTGCTAACGTCGTCGAACTGTTCGTGCAGATGGTTGTTGTCTTGCAAACGTCCCCATCTGTTGACTCAGCGATTGAGACGTGGCTGCACGATCCGTTACAGTCATGCGGATAAGATGTCTGTCATCTCGACTGCTAGTGATACGAGTTCGTTGGGATCCAGCACGGCGTTCCGTATTACCCTCGTGAACCCAGCGATTCCATATTCTGGTAACAGTCATTGGATCTCGACCAACGCGAGCAGCAACGTCGCGATACGGTAAACTGCAATCGCGATAGGCTACAATCCGACCTTTATCAAAGTCGGTAACGTGATGGTACGCATTTCTCCTCCTTACACGAGGCATCACAACAACGTTTCATCAGGCAACGCCGGTCAACTGCTGTTTGTGTATGAGAAATCGGTTGGAAACTTTCCTCATGTCAGCAAGTTGTAGGTGTCGCCACCGGTGCCAACCTTGTGTGAATGCTCTGAAAAGCTAATCATTTGCATATACAGCATCTTCTTCCTGTAGGTTAAATTTCGCGTGTGTAGGACGTCAATTCGTGGTATAGCAATTTTAATGGCCAGTAGTGTTACTATCTCAAACAATGGTTTTGTCGCAATGTATTCTCGAGCTTGTATTTCAGTGGGTTTACTACGATATATTTCGTTTGTTAGTTGTTTAGTATGTGATTAATTTTCTTCCTTGCCATTTTGTTTTTCAACTGATTAATTGCATTTGTACGTGGGCCATAGCTTGTTCTTGTGGCTGGTTCGTAGTTTTCCGCTTATATTTGCACTCCCGCCACGCGGGCAAAAATCACTTGGTTATTCGAACAGGCTGTTGCATCGAACGCTACAGCATATCGGGAAATCTCAAGTGCTTCCTAATGTAACTGTAGTTTGCCCGGACCTATTTTATAACATCAACTATTATTTTTATTGAAGTTTACGGGTGACTCATGTTGTGTGTGTGCATGAAACTTGCATGAGTGTCCTGAGTACTAGCATGCCACGGAAGTAAAGTGGCGAAGGGAGACAACTGAATATAATAAAAACCGGATATTGTTAAATAGGCTCCGGTCATGAAAGTATTATTTTTATTTGGTTCTCTCTGTTGAAGCTACTTACCTTGCTGAGCGCATATTATGTGCATCTTAAGAAACAGAAAACAGCTCTCGCAAATAGATGAATAAGAGCGCGCTGTTCCCGAGTGGAGGCGAACACTTCTGGCTACCCCAATTTGAGCTCCGTCTCAGCACTCAGCCACAGACGAAGCAACCGCGAGGCTGATGTCATTGCAGACGGGGTGGCCACGTCGCAATCCAGCAAAGTCACTGGCACAGAGACGGACGTTAACCGAATCGGTTTTAATATGGCAGAATTAATTTTAATAACTCTGCCCCACATTGTGGCAGGACGGGAGTAAAATTTAATTAAGTCGTCGCGGAGCCCGGTTCGCCAGCGCAGCGCGGCACTTAGAGAGACCAGGCGGCGGGGCCGCCCTGTATGGCGGCGGCAGAGATCCTGAGGAAAATTAGAGTTCCATCTCGGCGGGACTGTGCGAGGTGCTCCGCCAGACGGAAGGAAGCGGTGGTGGTCAGTGGGAAGGGGTGGCGAAGAAGGGCGGAAGGCAGCCGCCTGACGGGGTGCAGGGGTCGGGGGAGGGGCTGGAACGGGGCAGCCAGAATCTCGACGCTCCACGCAGCGAGACGTGGCGAGGCGGGCTCCGGCGTCGACTTTATTGCCCTCTGGCGGCTGCAGCGCCGGCTTGAGGCTGGTCAGGGACGTCTCTGTTGGACTGAACAGACGGCGCGCTATACCCACGGCGGCCGAAAGCGGCTGGTGAGGCTCAGTGCCACTGAACGCGGGCAGGAAGGGGGGAAAAGGTTTTGGGTTCTACTTACTACGACAATGTACATGATGTCGAGCGGTCAGGACCTGTTTGAGGGTATCCAGGGCTGCCTTTAAATGACACAACAGGGAATTAGGTGAGATATAGACAATATACTGGGTGATCAAAAAGCCAGTATAAATTTGAAAACTGAATAAATCACGGAATAATGTAGATAGAGAGGTACAAATTGACACACATGCTTGGAATGACATGGGGTTTTATTAGAACTAAAAAAAATACAAAAGTTCAAAAACTGTCCGACAGATGGCGCTGCATCTGATCAGAATAGCAATAATTAGCATAACAAAATAAGACCACGCAAAGATGATGTTCTTTACAGGATATGCTCAATTGTCCACCATCATTCCTCAACAATAGCTGTAGTCGAGGAATAATGTTGTGAACAGCACTGAAAAGCATGTCCGGAGTTATGGTGAGGCACTGGCGTCGGATGTTGTCTTTCAGCATCCCTAGAGATGTCGGTCGATCACGATACACTTGCGACTTCAGGTAACCCCAAAGCCAATAATCGCACGAACTGAGGTCTGGGGACCCGGGAGGCCAAGCATGGCGAAAGTGGCGGCTGAGCACACGTTCACCACCAAACGACGCGCGCAAGAGATCTTTCACGCGTCTTGCAATATAGGGTGGAGTGCCATCCTGCATAAACATCGTACGTTCCAGCAGGTGTTTATCAGCCAGGCTGGGGATGATGCGATTCTGTAACATATCGGCCTACCTCTCACCCGTCACGGTAGCAGTTTTGCTGTCCAGCGCCATCTGTCGGACATTTTGTGACCTCTGTTTTTTTTTGGTTCTAATAAAACCCTATGTCATTCCAAGTATGTGTGTCAATTTTTACCTCTCTATCTACATTATTCCCCCGTGGTTTACTACGTTTTCAAATTTATGCTGACTTTTTGATCACCCGGTATTTCACTGTACGGTATTCAAAGAGCGCGCCTAGTTACCAAGTTTAGGCCGGTCCAGGAGGTAGAACAACCAATTGGAATTGGCAACGGAAGGGGATGCGGTACCTTTTAACTGATGTCGTTGGTCGGTCATGAAACACAGAGCCAGAGGCTCTACCTCCCAAGAAAGACGTCTGTTCTGCTCGAGGTCTGGATCACAAGAGAGCGAAGTAACTGTGTTCCAAACTGCAGAACGTTCCAGCGTCCACACACGTGACCTCTATCCCACGTATTCTATTGGCTAAAACAAGTGCCGTGAAATCGCTGGCAGTTTCAGCAGAGGGCTCAAGGCGCCTCTTGTCAGCAGCTTTAACTGGACAGAACTGCCTCAATTCTGAAAGGCAGGCTACTTGTGGCACGTAGGCACAGCTGAAGTAGCTCTCGGAGAAAACTTGTAAAGATATGATTGGGGCCCTTGAAATAAAATATTTTAAACCAATTCCCTGAAATATTTATTGACTGGCTGCCACCCTCTACACCACTACTATCCAGTATCCTCGGCATCTAACTCTCGTACATCTTAGAACATTATCTGGGCGCAGGTATATCAAACAGAATGACCTTCTCGGTACCGACCAGCATGGTTTCCGGAATCGTCGATCACGCTGAAAGCTGTGGATTCAGAAAAAATCTTAACAGTGAAGATAGTAAATATAAATTTCTTTGATTACTAGCTTCGTCTTATGTACAAGATACCTTCAGATCTGTAATACAGAAAATTAGCTGTTACTCCTGGCTGCGCTCGCAAATCAGTGGTTTTGTTGTAATGAGTGATTGTGAATAGGTACTGCAGGGAATGATTGGGTAAAGTGGGCATTGTAAGCGAAACTGAATTTTCGTGAAACCATGGGTATTAACTGAAGCTTATGCCACCTATATCTCGAATCTACATGCAGTAAGGTATCACACAAAATATCTATAACTAAGGTATCCTATTTTATAGGATATATACACGTTTTTCTGAATGCTTACATAGTGGCCGCTTTTCCCTACCTAAGGGGGTAAAGTGCCCAGACATTTGTCATCATTTCCAAATAGATAGTTTAGTTTTTAAAAAATGGGTAGCCTTGTAATTTTTCCTTCACTATTATTACTACGAAAACAATAATCCAGACGAGAAAGAAATCTCTTGCAATACATTGTTGGCACCAAAGGTCAATATTTCTTAATGATATAATAGAGAAACACACTATTAATTGTAGGTTACAATTTCAGTCTCATTCATTTACAATTTATCCGCTCAGAAACATTACTATATCACGTACGGAGTCCACTCGTGATGTTGTCATCGTCCTTATCACACCCAGCGCACAGTTCACGAGCCCAGTGTTTTCAGTTCCGACATCTTATCAACCCAGTCTTTGCCTGGCATTTCAGATTCCTTGTTGAAACTATGTGGTATTTTGTTGTGCTCTGCCAACTGGAATGCTAATCGCCGTAGTTCATTCACTGCTATTCCATAAAATTGCTTTTTTGTTCTAGAAATGTAATTATGGATTTTTTGCTCTTATTCTTCACTACACTGTCCTTAAGCTGCTCATAACCTTTTTACTGCCAACTGCACTTCCCTTTTACCTTAGAACTCTTCGTTCTAGCCTATTACCTGGAATATGGAATTGTTTTTCTGGTGTCATTCTTTACTGCTTTAATTAATTTTTGCATCCCAACAGGGTCCCATGAATGTTCACCTGTTTTCTCTCTATAGTTTCTTTGTATCTTCAAGCACTTGAAAACACTTGCAGAAGAGCAGTATAACGGATATTAGTTTTATGCATAAAACGATTTCTAGTGTTTTAATTTCAGTTGTTATACTATACAAAAAATATGGTATTATCTAATTCACATTGTGTCAAACAGATTGAAAATGAGTTGTGAGGAATAGTGGCCAACTGTCGGGAAAAGTTACCACCTTGGCAATTTTTCCCGACGCGTAGCGTGCTCAGATTTCGCGATCGAACTACACGCACGTATCAGTGACTCACACGCGAAACAGTGCAACCGAAGGAAACGACAGTGACTTATATTCGTAAGCCAAAAGGCATTGCGTGAGCCCTGATATCGCAAAAGCCTATTGCTCTACATAAAGGAGAAGCTGCTAAAGTAATATGAGTGATTTAACTTACATCAATCGATCGGAAAACCTAAATATTTTCACAGAAAGGTAACGGAGAAAGCTTCCTCTGTAAACGTCACTGACAATACTAACGGTGTCGATTACAGCTAGTTTGGCTACTCCTCGATAGGAAGCAGCAATGTTGAAGACATCAAATAGGCAGTGGCCAATTTTCCCAACCTGGCCACTTTACCCTTCTTTTCCCTACATGCAGTACCGTGGTCTGTGCTCATGTGTCTGTCTGTTCGTGTAAGCACAACCCGTGATGCTCATTCTCACTCATTCATTCAGCCCAACTCATTGTCATTCTCTCTCTCTTCGTGTCTCTCTAAATGGCACTGCTTCCTGTCTCACAGCCAGAGTCTGCTTCTTTCTGTTCTACCTTTACTGTATCCTCTCACTGTCACTGTCTCCCTCTCCCTCTCTGTTATTGCTGATGTTTCATTCATTCCTTCCGAATGCTGCAGTCACTACCTCTCTCTTCCTCATTCCCATTGTCATATAGTTTCTAATTAGCTCTGCCCCTCATTCACTTAAAATTTTTCCTTCTCTTTATCCTCTTCCACTCCTTCTCTCGTTTCCTAGTTTCCTAGCAGTGTTCTGTCTCTGTCAACTATGTTCCACTACCATTGTGTCCCTCTCTTTCTCTCATACTTGCATTGTCTTCTTCGCTTTCTATACAACAACCACTGTCTACTACCTTTAAGTACTCATTACTTTTGTCCCTCTTTCCTACTGCCACTGTCTCCTTCTTTCTCAGTATAGAAAGAGCGAATATGTTTGCATTCAATTTTTGGGAAAATTTTTGAAGGTGATGGGGAAGGTGGAATGAGGCACTTTCCCGTCAGATTTACACAGCAGCATATACGCCTGTTTTGTGCCCCAATAGGAACATTTTTCGTCTGGTTCCCTTCTTTTCTCTGCTACAGCAGAGCACGTCACTCATCTGAAAGGAAGTTTATGCATCAATGAAAGTCCGATATTTACTTACGTGAAACTCAAATAATACAAAAGTGATTTTACAACTCAGGCCGGATTTTAAGAGCACAAAAATGTTGCGTTTTCTACGGTAGTACAACATGAGGTTTCCAGAATACTTCTCATAATACTTTACGACATATTCCTGCGTCCTGCGTCACTTCTTAAGCTACGTTTTTAGCTCACACCGGATTTTACTTGTAGAAGTAGGATAACTTGCAAACTCCTTATCTAGGAAACTGACAAAAATATATAGAAAATTTTCAAGATTATTCGAAACGGCGATATTAGCAGTATAGCGAAAAGATTTCATCTATTTGCTGTCTCTGATCATGCGGTTTGGTTTTGGTATTCAAAAGCCACGTTTTGGGCGTGTCTCTCAATAACGGATAAAGATCTGTGGAAATAGGAAGAGGGCAGTTTTAGATAAATTCTCTAAGAATATACCACTCTAATTTGAGCATTTTGCTGAGGTTAGTTATTGAGATAGCCGCTGGGGACAGCGAAAAAATGGTGAAAAATAGTTTTTTCACGTTTTCTCAGAAACAGACCATGAACTAAACAGCGTCTCCGTACGCCCCTTAAGGCTCACCGTAGACAACATATAATGCAACAAGAACAAACTGATTTTCTCCATTTGCTTAGGTTGGAGAAAATGTGTAATAATCGGACTTTGATACTTGTTTTTGTAAATAACAAGGATGACCACGCACACTAACTTCTTAATCGGACTTTAAACAAATACTGTTAGACAGTTACAACAAGACCATCCTTCTGTTGGGTATACAAATAGTCCCTTGCAAAAGGGCTATCGGAAACACTTGACAATACCCGTTTTTCATAAATAGAACCCGAGGTATGAGCTGTCGCATGCGTGCTGATGGTTCTTTCTCTGTCACTACCACGATACATAATTGTTAACAGCAAAGCATTCGGTAATGTGCCAATTTTGACATCAGTATTCAGAGAACACTTATTCAGCACTGCTGTTATTCTACAGAAGTAACTGAGGGATGACATTCAGCATGGCAGTACATTTTCTTTTAATAACATGCCTCACGTGCCTCATGTACCTTTCAGTTACAAGATGTTGAGTGATGAAAGCATACGAAATTTTACATTTTTCACTAAGGGGATGACTCATTTAATTGTGATTAAAGTAAAGCATGTTGAACATAGATGAAACAAACATCACACTTTTAACAGAAACTTAAGTCCGTTGATGAAATGTAACTTGTTCATCACGTCAAATAAAAATAGACCTCAGCTCCACGTGCTAACTATCGAACAGAGGTATCACCATAATTATGACTGAGAGACTCTACAATGCTTTTATTTACATTAAAAATGTAAAAGCAGACAATAAGCAGAACTTCTATACATTATACATTATACGTTCATGAAGTCAGTCGACAATGAAACTCGAGGTCTAAGTGCTACGTAACAGTCTTGGTAAGCGACAACAAAAAGTGAGTAAGGAATACACTGTTAATACGTTATTGGAATGTAAATGGTGTGATGTCTACCATACAGGATGCATTGGATGTCCATAAAACATATTAACACATACATAAGCTCAACGTAATATGCAAACTGAGAACTCAATGCTGAGTGCACAAAAACGAATTGCAAAATCAAAACAAAAAATATTTATTATGACGCAAAACGTGATGTATGTTCATCGTCCATTTCATGAGAATATCATAAAATAATTAGAAATACGGGTGAAGACGTTAGAAGTCGTTCGTACAGATGTCGACAGCCAGGCAACTGTGGTGCTGCAAAAGCCATAGTTGACAGGGATGAACGACGGCTGTGGAGGTGTGGACGAGCGAACAGACTCGCAACTGTTGAGCGACTGGCCACCCAGATGATCCAACGAGCTACCAGCAGTGTCTCCTCAACGATCATCCAGCGAACGTTGCGGCGTATGGTCCTCTGCAACAGGCGCCAGGGTCATGCACCCATGCTGACTGCTGCTCATCGGCGACGAAGACTGGAATCTGCACACCAGTACTACAACTGGAAGCCCAATGAATGGCGGCAGGTAGCCTTTTTAGATGAATCACATGTTATGCTACATGAGACAGATGGCGGTTTTTGTGTACGGCTTCGTACAGTCTGAAAACCAAAGGTCCACGCAGGAGAGGGGCACGTTATGGTCTGAGGAATGTTTTCGTGTCATTCCCAGGGCGATCTCGCCGTTATGGAAGGGACAGCCTATCACCACAAGTATAATTCTATCCTTAGGTACCACGTCCACCTCTACCTGCAGCCTGTTTTTCTTCGCCACGATTTATCTTTCAGCAGTGGAGTGCAATATGTCACACAGCTCGCAGTGTACGTGCGTTGTTCGAAGTGCATCAGGATGAGTTTACCATACTTCCCTGGCCACCAAACTCCTCGAATTTAAACCCAACAGAGAAACCTAACGTAGCTGGGCACGGCAATGGACACGTTACTGGAAAGTGGTCACGATGTGGCTCTACAAGGATTAAGGCGAACAAGCAAATCAGCTATCATAACGACTGCCTAGAGTACAATCATGAAGTGAAATACAACGAGACCAGTATTTTACTGTACTGACCCTGTAATGGAGCCTGTCGATAATAAAGATGTCGAGAAACCTAACAAACTAGTACAGAAGTTTCGACGGAAGCAAGGCTTGGGATGCGGCACTAATTTCATTAAGATCTCTGTGGGCATCCGACACGATCCGTCGTATATGGAAGACGCTGGTATTGTAGAGGTAGATGGAGATAGGTGTGAATTCCAAAAACTGAAGACTGGAGCAGGAGGGAAGCTGTGGCTGTATAACGATTAAATTGTAAAAAAAATGAAAACGTGATTTTCAATTACTATTAAAAACAGTCTTGATCACGATTTATTTTACAAGGTGACCGGTTTCGACCACTACTGTGGTCATCTTCAGACCATTGAGTAGGAACCACTTTCTGTTGGAGAATTTCTCCAACAGAAAGTGGTTCCTACTCAATGGTCTGAAGATGACCACAGTAGTGGTCGAAACCGGTCACCTTGTAAAATAAATCGTGATCAAGACTGTTTTTAATAGTAATTATTTACAAGACATTGATCACTGCTGTTGCCATAATGCATTCAAAAGTGATTTTCAATGCTTAAATTTCTAGGATGTCTTGAGTTAATTCTTGTAATGCAAGCTATTTGAATAGAAAAAAGTAAATGGATCTTCAGCAACTGCATTTGGGAACTAAAATCAGTGCAGCGAGAAGAGTGGACGAAGGAGAACTTGTTTCGTTCTGGAATGCAAAAAACAGTCAAGCAGTCAAGTGAAGGTCAGTTATGTATTTCGAACTTTTTGTATTGACTTTCTGAAACAAACAGCCAACACATCGAGGAGGCCATACACAGTGATTCAGCTGACACTGCCAATGGGTTTTAGGCAACCTGCGAGATCTTCGAACACGTCACACGAGATTTTCATATTCTCTCGCTGACTGCACACCAACTATTAGTCCTCCAGAAAAAAAATGGACGACACCTTTTTGCAGAAAATTTAATTTTGTTACATTTTGTTCTGTGATACGCTTTCGCCACAGGCCACGGTTTTCCATTTATTCGAGAAAAACGTACAAAAGTGGCCTTCAAACTCGATTTTCTTGAATAACCTGAAAACTGTAGCCTCCAGCGAAAATGTATCCCAGTACCAAATTTAGCTATATTAAATTTCCATCAGAAAAGTCCTATTCATTTTTTTTCTGTAGGAGTAACAGTTCCCACGTAGCGAGCGGGAGAACATGAAAATCTCTCGATTGATTTATGAAGGTGTTGTGGGTTACATAAAACTCATAGGTAGGGGCAGCTGAGCTACCCTGTATACGTACAACATTATCTGCAGTAATTGTAATATTGGCCGAGATCTGAAAACACTCAGAAGCACAACATTCTTCCACACAGATTTCAATCTAATGAAGGGTGCACAAAGCTGCCCGTGTAGTCCCAGCGTTCTGTGAGTGGCCATAGGACTCTCATTATGTGTTAATACTCTCGACAACTGAAGTGGGACAGATGAAATTTGGTGCCTTCACCTGCCACGCCCGGCGAAAGATGCTACGTGACCAGCATCCTCTGCGGCAGCTTATTCTTCCTGATGCCACAGCGGTCAGGGTGAGGGTACTGGCAAAAAAAAAGGCCATCCACGACCGCCGTGCTGTCTAAGGGAAGTGAGGCAGCCACCAGCCAGCTGCCAGCTGCCAGCTGCGCTAAACTCTGTTACCATGACAGACTGGTGGTGAGAAAGGAAGGGGGGGGGGGGAGAGAGGAGGGCATCATCTGTTACCTGTCTGCGATCGGAGCATCACTCATATCACTGCAGTATCACATTTCGTAGGTGGTCCAGTTAAAGGCGCGTGACTTTCGGACGCACAGTAACTTGTTAAAATTCATGGTGAAACCTTCAGCTGTCATTTATTTCGCGCAATTCGCTACTACTTTCGATCAGTGGCCGTTACCAAGCTTAGCCTGTATAAACGACAACGAAGTTATACCATAACATGAACGAAACTAGTTTGCTCTTATATGCTCACCGTAGTACGTCAAAAATTTCTGACGATAATAACTGCTTATCGGCATAAAGGAGAAACTCATAACTTTCAGGGCGCAAGTGTGAGCGAAGCTTGATGATATAATCACTGACCGAAAATAGTAGGGAATTGTGCAAAATAAATTAGAGCTGCAGGATTCACCATGACTTCTAACAATTATTTAGTGCATGAATATCCCCACCTCTAAACTTACATACACACAGTAACTTAACTGGGCGAAAGGAAGGAATTCATGACATTAGCTGCCAGTGGGCATTGATTTATATTAAAGCAATCAACACAGCTCAAAAAAATAATAGGATACTTATCGCTTACGGTATACAACGTTGTGAATTGTATCTACCACGATATAGATATATTCATGAAATCCTTCCTCTTTCTTTAACATAGCTCACATGGATAAAGCGGAAATGTTTGGAGATACGATGTTAGCCTATATACAGTAGAGTCCAGACCTGCGTAAATAATTTATGAGCATAAAGTTCTTATTATGACTGATACTTCTCAAGACTTCTCATTACGACCCACACCAGTGCCTATTAATAGTATTTCAATTTAATTCTTATGATCTAGACATGGCATTACATTTTACGCAAAATCCGTTCTGCGACTGTAGCCGGGTTGAACAACAAAATATACGCACATGCCATACAATGCATGATCCAGTTGTATATTAAGCATGTGGTAATATTAAATCAGAATTGGTTGTAGATCATATGCGTTCTTAAAGCTTGACTATGCCAACAGTGAGAACGCTGCCATGCATAGTGTGAATGATGGTTTTTCTATGAAAAGATGAAACGATTCATATTGTATGCCTCTTGGATACTTTCACTAAAGCTCGAGATGAACACTGCAAAAATACGATCCTAGAGTCTCTCCGTGTCCTGTTCATCCCCCCTTTTGCCACCTCTCCCCCTTTTCCTTTTTCATCATATGGCTTAAGAACGTCGATGATTTCACGTGTTGGAATGTTAATAGCTACTATATTCTGAATAACTGTACATCTACCACTTCTAAATAAAGTCTTGCACACCTTATAACAGCATGTTACTCATGCTGTTAAATGATGTAGAATTGGTTCAAATGGCTCTGAGCACTATGGGACTTTTGTGGCCATCAGTCCCCTAGAACTTAGAACTACTTAAACCTAACTAACCTAAGGACATCACACACATCCATGCCCGAGGCAGGATTCGAACCTGCGACCGTAGCAGTCACGCGGTTCCGGACTGAGCGCCTTAACCGCGAGACCACCGCGGCCGGCTAAATGATGTAGATGTACTCTGTATAACTCTGTAACATTTGGCTTCCTATACATGTCAAACTTATTCATAAGCACGACCCTTGTCAGTAATTTATTCTCATACTGTTATTGTAGGTACAAATATTATGAAGGGTGCATAATGGTCTGTTGAGAACAGAGACGACACTTTAGTAACTTGGACTGTCTGTTTTTAATTAGTGCGCCTATTTGCAGCGACTTGACACAGCCCTTTCTTGTCAAACTTTTCATAATAATGGACCGATCTCCTCGTGCCGATGTCAGATAACCATCTTACGAGGGTTGTCCAGAAAGTGATTTCCTATCGGACGCGAAATGGAAACGATAGCGAAAACCTGAAACGTTTTATTTGCAACAGTTAGGTACACCTTCCATCTGCTTCTCCACATGGTCGTCGCTACAACTTCGAGTGTTCTCGTAGTGTTGAATCAACTTTTTAATATCTTCGTCACAGAAAGCAGCCGCGTGTGATTTTGGCCAGTTATCAACACTGGTCTGCTGCTCGTTGTCTGTGGAAAAATTTTGTCTTCGTAGCCAGCGGTTCTTGTGAGCAGAGATGAGACTCCGGGGGAGTGCTTGTAGGTGATCAGGCACTTCTCATCGGAAACGCTGCAGGAGTGGATCCTTTATTGGGCCAAACAGATGGAAGACGGAAAGTGCAAGATCCTGGATCTAGGTTGGATGAGAAATGAAGTTTTGTGAGCTGTATTCCTTGCGCTGTCATGGGGAAGGAGAAGATCGGTTGCTTTTTCGTGGCGACGTACACGCTGAAGTCGTTTCTACGCGGCCGACGCGTGGGAAATCAGACAGGTTTCCGCGAACTTATTGCGATGATGATAGGTGCCTTGTACAACTGATCACCGTGCTTTTGTTTACTGCCAGGTCTCCGCAGACGTTCTGAAAGCACCTACGAACATCTCTGATGCTCTAATTTTGTTGATCAGCATCGACATAAACAAGGAAGGAGAGACATTGCAATGGCCGGTGGCAGTTATCCAAAATGATCTGTTCAAAACACTTTCAAATTAATTAACAGATTACTTTATTTCTAAAACGGAAAGATGCATAACTTAACTTCTCGTTATGAGGTGACTTGATGTTTTCTGTGCATCCTACATGCAGCTGTTTACACAGTATTACTATCCGCAGAACGCAGGCTAATTATCATCTTCCTATTACTCAATACTGATGCTGTAGACAGCGTTGACAGGGGGCGCTGAATGTCTTGTTGAAGGTGTGGCGCTGCCCGCTCTCTCCACTGGCGCGCGGGTCAGCGCCTTCTTGATGCCGTTTCGAGACTCTGCACGAGTTTTCCGCCGAAAGAACCTGAACGACAACTGCTGTCTGTCTGATATGCGCCTCCATTTCCAAGGCTACATTTACTGCCGCCACGCTTCAGAATTTCATGAAACTATAACAGCTGAAGTGGAAATATTCCACGATGTCCTACAACAAATTCGGCATTTTGTCAACACAAACTGACCGAGAAAATGAATGTGCTGCTTCTACCCTCGCATAACGAACGCAGCAAAAGCGCCACTGACCGGGGAGCCTGTGCCCTCCCCAGAGCACCTTGCTCGACCACAGCATCCGCACTCGAGTAAGCCATCCCCAGCCGCTGTGGGCTCGAGAGACTGTGAGGGAGCAAAACGCCCGATTTGCAGACCTCTGGTACGGATTCACATGTCTAGGCTGCCTGCCAGCATCCTATATGGACGGATGTTGCAGATTTACGGGTAATACCCACAAGTATTAGCCAATAGTTGCAACCGTTTAGGGTTTTCACTAGTGCTGTGTTGGACTATATTAGAATAGCAGAGGTTTGTAGAGGTTTGCGTGTCCTGCCATCCTGTGTTCGACTGTGAGCCCGACTGTCAGTACATCTACATCTACATCTACATCTACAAGGATACTCTGCAAAATCACATTTAAGTGCCTGGCGGAGGGTTCATCGAACCACTTTCAGAATTCTCTATTATTCCTATCTCGTATAGCGCACGGAAGGAATGAACACCTATACCTTCCCTTACGAGCTCTGATTTCCCTTATTTTATCGTGGTGATCGTTCCGCTCTATGTAGGTCGGTGTCAACAAAATATTTCTGCATTCGGAGGAGAAAGTTGGTGATTGCAATTTCGTGAGAAGATTCCGTCGCAACGAAAAACGCCTTTCTTTTAACGATTTCCAGCCCAAATCCCGTATTATTTCTGTGGCACTCTCTCCCATATTTCGCGATAATACAAAACGTGCTGCCTTTCTTTGAAATTTTTCCATGCACTACGTCAGTCCTACCCGGTAAGGATCCCACACCGAGCATCAGTATTCTAAAAGAGGACGGACAAGCGTAGTGTAGGCAGTCTCCTTGTCAAAAAAATGGTTCAAATGGCTCTGAGCACTATGGGACTCAACTGCTGAGGTCATTAGTCCCCTAGAACTTAGAACTAGTTAAACCTAACTAACCTAAGGACATCACAAACATCCATGCCCGAGGCAGGATTCGAACCTGCGACCGTAGCGGTCTTGCGGTTCCAGACTGCAGCGCCTTTAACCGCACGGCCACTTCGGCCGGCGGCAGTCTCCTTAATATGGCTCTGAGCACTATGCGACATAACTTCTAAGGTCATCAGTCGCCTAGAACTTAGAACTAATTAAACCTAACTAACCTAAGGACATCACACACATCCATGCCCGAGGCAGTATTCGAACCTGCGACCGTAGTGGTCGCTCGGTTCCAGACTGTAGCGCCTAGAACCGCACGGCCACTCCGGCCGGCAGTCTCCTTAATAGGTCTGTTATATTTTCTAAGTGTCCTGCCAATAAAACGCAGCCTTGGTTAGCCTTCGCCGCAACATTTTCTATGTGTTCTTTCCTATTTAAGGTGTTCGTAATTCTAATACCTAGGTATTTAGTTGAACTTACGGCTTTTAGACTAGACTGATTTATCGTGTAACCGAAATTTAACGAGTTCCTTTTAGTATTCTATAACACATTCAACAGCCTAAATTACGTAAAATATTTTTTATTTAACATTACCGGTTTCGACAAAATTTGCAGTCATCTTCATAACTTAAAAATCTTTTTGTTGTGACAACGTGTTCATTTTACGTAGAAGTCCATGCCAAATTGTGTTGATTTGTATCCACATGACAACTTCGCGTGTTCAACGTAAGAGAAACACTTTCTCACTACAAACAGATTTTTTAAGACCTCAAGATGACAACAAAGTCTGTCGAAACCCGTTGACTTAAATAAAGAAATATTTTATGCGATCTAGACTGTTGAATGCTTTTTAGCAAGTACAACAGATCACACCTTCAGTGCTCTAAAAATGAGAGAATTCAATCATTAGTATTCTGTCATCATGAATTTTAATTCCATTCGTGAACTTGTCTTATTTGCAGAGAGAGGTTCGGACAAAAATATGGCTCTAAGCACTTTCGTACTAAATATCTGAAGTCATCTGTCCCCTAGACGTAGAATTACTTAAACCTAACTAACCTAAGAACATCACACACATCCATGCCCGAGGCAGGATTCGAACCTGCGACCGTAGCAGCAGCGCGGTTCCGGACCGAGGCGCCTAGAACCGCTCGGCCACAACGGCCGGCAGGTTCGGACAAAACTTTGCGTCATTGCCGGAGTGCTCTCTGCCCCTTTCTGAAGCCACACTCCCAAAGCACTGTGAAGCCTGCTTACCAGCAACACCGGGGTATGTGTTCCCCTCGGTCACTACCCACTGTTACTACTTATGCCTGTCCCTAGAAACACACAAAAATTCGGAAAACTATCAGTATTGCTTGTTGCATCGTACTTGTCCTGTTTACATCACTTTCAGCCTTGTAACAAATTGCTATTCGCCTATCACACTTTCTGCTCGACGTGAAACAGGTGGATCTACGCTGGATAAGCGCTTACGTTCTACAGTTTCAATACTGCAAGCGGCGCGAAAGTGTGTCGGATGAAATACGCCTACAGCAATATTTTGAAAGAGCTCTCCGCTTTCATTTGTAACGAGAAAGTCGTAAATCACGACGATGATGGCCTACTGCGTCGCGTTCCCTCTGCAGTTATTCCACGCCGCCTCCCCCGCCCCCCCTTCTCCGTCATACCTAACCACTCCCTCTTTGCCTCTGTCTCTCACTTTTAACGGCCACCTGCATAAAAATTACAAAAGGCAACTCTTCACCGGCCGCCACGGTACAAAGGCAGGGTCTAAAGCGAAAGAGCCCTGCCGGGGAGAACATTCCCCATTCTGGTGAAACGCTGGTCGCCACTTTTGTACGCTGCAACTCTCCCCCTCCCTCCCTCCCCCCCTCCCCTCCTTTACCCCTTTTCTTTTATTTTCTCCTCCTCCTCCCTCTTTTGCATTTCTGCTTCCGCGCGACACGAAGCCCGCATTAAAAAATGCCCTGTGACTCTGAGTGACATTGCTGTTGAAAGGGATCAGGCTAGAGAGAGGGAATCGCAGTTCCATCGAATCGCGTGTGCACTGTTTGCCCAGAGATCGCCATCGGGGCGGATTTAGACGTACCAATTATCATCAACATCGCTGACACACACACACACACACACACACACACGCACACACACACGCAAAGTATCGTGCGCGTTGGCGTGCATTGTCAGCGATACTATAAATCACGGAATCCCGCCAAGTTCGGTGATGGCTGGGCGCACCTCGCCCGTTGTAGCGCACAGACACGCCTAGCCGTTGAGCACCCCCGCCGCGGCCACAGAGCTCCGCTGTCCCATTACACGATAAGCTGGCCGTGCGGCAGTCTCCGCAAATGACCGGCAGTTTGTGGCAAGTGACAAATAACAAAGCTGATATTGACCTCATAGGGCTGGCCCGCGCGGCGTGGCGCGGCTTTTGTCCGCGCAATATCCACGCCGCGTTCTGTCGCCGGCGCCCGACAACCGGCCGTCCCCTCCGGCGGCAAAAACAACGGCACGAGCACATAAATCTGGCCTCCATTTCCTAAATGGCGCGCAGCCAATAAAATCTGTTCTGTCGGCAGCGGCCGGCGGACATTACCGCCACTTGCTCGCGAAGCCACACGCGTCCGCAAGTGGCCCGCGGACAGTGCATTATTGGGCTCGAATTACCGCGCGTGAAGAGGGCAGAGTACGGTGTAATTCGCCGGTGATTTCGATAATCGTCTCTCTCCCTCTGTCCACCAGGAGCTGGTTAGTTGAAACAATCTCGGGCCCTCACATTTGAGTGCTAAAAAAAGTTCTTCCCAGATTTCAAATGAAAAGTAGGGCCGGCCGCGGTGGTCTAGTGGTTCTAGGCGCGCAGTCCGGAACCGCGGGACTGCTACGATCGCAGGTTCGAATCCTGCCTCGGGCATGGATGTGTGTGATGTCCTTAGGTTAGTTAGGTTTAATTAGTTCTAAGCTCTAGGCGACTGATGACCACAGAAGTTGAGTCCCATAGTGCTCAGAGCCATTTTTTTGAAAAGTAGGAATGTACTAACAATTATATCACAGAACGCAAGTGTCGTGGCAGCTGTTTCCTCTATTGCTGATATGGTCAAACGCATAATCCCCCACCCATTGTTTCGTCTTCCAATGCTAGAGATACCATGAGAGGCTTCAACGACGCAGAAAGCGGCTATAGTCTCAAACAAGTTCAACAAACCGAAATGTTTATATGCACTGATTTGTCAAAAGTCCCGGGATAGCAATACGTACATATACAAATGGAGGTGCTGTCACTTACACAAGATATAAAACGGTAATTCGTTGGCTGTACTGTCATTCCTACTTAGGTGATTCATGTGTGAAGGACTTAAGTAGTAGAACCCAGTACGTTGTGCTCGATGGTGAGTGTACATCGGAGGTGAGGGTATCATCTGGAGTGCCCCAGGGAAGTGTGGTAGGTCCGCTGTTGTTTTCTATCTATATAAATGATCTTTTGGATAGAGTGGATAGCAATGTGCGGCTGTTTGCTGATGATGCTGTGGTGTACGGGAAGGTGTCGTCGTTGAGTGACTGTAGGAGTATACAAGATTACTTGGATAGGATTTGTGATTGGTGTAAAGAATGGCAGCTAACTCTAAATATAGATAGATGTAAATTAATGCAGATGAATAGGAAAAAGAATCCCGTAATGTTTGAATACTCCATTAGTAGTGTAGCGCTTGAGACAGTCACGTCGATTAAATATTTGGGCGTAATATTGCAGAGCGATATGAAGTGGGACAAGCATGTAATACCAGTTGCAGGGAAGGCGGATAGTCGTCTTCGGATCATTGGTAGAATTTTGGAAAGATGTCGTTCATCTGTAAAGGAGACCGCTTATAAAACACTAATACGACCTATTCTTGAGTACTGCTCGAGCGTTTGGGATCCCTATCAGGTCGGATTGAGGGAGGACATAGAAGCAATTCAGAGGCGGGCCGCTGTATCTGTTACTGGTAGGTTTGATCATCACGCGAGTGTTACGGAAATGCTTCAGGAACTCGGGTGGGAGTCTCTGGAGGAAAGGAGGCGTTCTTTTCGTGAATCGCTACTGAGGAAATTTAGAGAACCAGCATTTGAGGCTGACTGCAGTACAATTTTACTGCCGCCAACTTATATTTCGCGGAAAGAGCACAAAGACAAGAGAGATTAGGTCTCGTACAGAGGCATATAGGCAGTCATTTTTCCCTCGTTCTGTTTGGGAGTGGAACAGGGAGAGAAGCTGCTATTTGTGCACCGTATGGTGGATTGCGGAGTATGTAGATGTTTAAGTAGAAGGTGTACGACGTGATTTTGGCCGCACGACGAGTATTCAGAAATAATGAATGCGGAAATCGATTCGAAATTTAATATTCCGAGACCAACACTGTGCCGAGAATGCCAAATTTCAGGCATTACCTCTAACTACGGACAACGCAGTGGCCGACGGCCTTCTCTTAACGACCGACAGCAGTGGCATCTACACAGTGTTGTCAGTGCTAACAGAGAAGCAACACTGCGTGGAATACGCGCAGAACTCAGCGTGGGGAGTATGACGAACATACCCGTGAACACAGTGCTGTGAAATTTGGCAGCAGACGACCGACGCGAGTGCTTTAGCTAGCAGCACGACGTAGCCTGCAGCCGCTCTCCTGGGCTCGTGGCCATATCGGCTGGACACTGAACAATTGGAAAACAGCGGCTTGGCAGATGAGTCGCGATTTCAGTGAGTATAAGAGCTGATGGTAGGGTCGGACTGTGGCGCACACCCCACGAAGCCATGTCATCAAGGACCTGTGCAAGCACGTGGTGGCTCCATAATGGTGTGAGCTGTGTTTACATGGAGTGGACTGGGTCCTCTCAGTACGTGCACAAAACTGTGCACCGGCAACATTTTCGCAGTCATGGTCGGCTTTAGCATGGGTCATTAATTCTGCAGAGGATTTACAACAACTTATTGAGTCCATGGCACATTTAGTTGCTGCATTAGGTCGGGTTATAGGAGCAGATGTTAAGTCCCATAGTGTTCAGAGCCTTTTGAACAATTAGCAATTAAAAGCAAGGGTAGTAACATTAAGAGTGGAACGGGAATTCCACTGTTAAATGCAGACGAAGGAACGGATACGTGGAAGGATACCTTGAAGGGTTCTGTGGCGTGCAAGACTTGTCTCATGTAATAGAAGAAACAATAGGACTTGATTCAGCAGAGATGGGGTATCCAGTATTCGCAAAAGAATTTAAGAGAGCTTTGGAGGACTTAAGATCATGTAAGACAGACTGGATAGATAACATTCCATCAGAATTGCTAAAATCATTGGGGTGGTGGCAACAAACCGACTATTCTCTTTGGAATGTAGAATGTATGGCGACATACCATCTCACTTTCGTAAAAATTGTATCCACGAACTTCCGAAGACTGCAAGAGCTGACAATTGCGAGAATCATCTCACAGTCAGCTTAACAGCTCATGCACCCAAGTTGCTTACATGAATAATATACGGAAGAATGGAAATGAAAATTGAGGATGTGTTAGGTGACGATCAGTTTGGCTTTGGGAAAGGTAAATTGCGACTTCCCGGTTGATAATGGAGGCAGGACTAAAGAAAAATCAAGACACGTTCATGGGATTTGTAGACGTGGAAAAAGTATCCGGCAGTGAAAAATGATGCAAGATTGCAAAATTCTGAGAAAAGTAGGGATAAGCTATACTGATCGACGCCTAATATATAGTGTGTACAAGAGCCAAGAGGGAAAAATAAGAGTGGACGTCCAAGTACGAAGTGCTCGGATTAAAAAGGGTGTAAGACAGGGATGCAGTCCTTCTCCCCTAATGTTCAATCTGTACATCGAAGAAGTAATGATGGAAATAAAAGAAAGGTTCAGGAGTGTGAGTAAAATTCAAGGTGATAGGATATCAATAATACGATTCGCAGATGACTTTGCTATGCAGAGTGAAAGTGGAGAAGAATTACATGATCCACTGAATGGAATGAACAATCTAATGAGTACAGAATACAGACTGAGGGTAAAACGAAGAAAGATGAAAGTAACGAAAAGTAGCAGAAATAAGAAGAGCGAGAAACTTAACATCAGAATTGGTGGTCACGAAGTAGATGAAGTTAAGGAGTTATGCTACTTAAGCAGCAAAATAATCACCGACGGATGGAGCAAGGTGGATATCAAAAGCAGATTAGCAATGGCAAAAAGGGCATTCCCGGACGAAGAGAAGTCTACTAGTATCAAACATAGGCCTTAACTTGAGGAAGAAATTTCTGAGAATGTACTTTTTGAGTACAGCATTGTATGGTAGTTAAACATGGACTGTGGAAAAACCGGAACAGAAGAGAATCGAAGAATTTGAGATGTAGTGCTAAAGACGAATGTTGAAAATTAGGTTGACAGATACGGTAAGGAATGAGGAGGTTCTGCACAGAATCGGAGAGGAAAGGTATATGTGGAAAACGCTGACAAGGAGAAGGGGCAGAATGATATAACTTATGTTAAGACATCAGGGAATGGTTTCCATGGTACTACAGGGAAAAAACTGTAGAGGAAGAGATTGGAATACATCGAGCAAATAACTGAAGACGTAGGTAGCAAGTGCTACTCTGAGGTGAAGAGGTTGGCACAGGAGAACAATTCGTGGCTAGTCGCATCAAACCAGTCATAAGACTGATAACTCTAAACAAAAATAAAGAAAGGAAAAGAAAAATAGCTGGTTGTAGGGTTTGTATGTGGCGCAGACCCCACGAAGCCATGGAACTATGTTGTCAACAAGAAACTGTGCAAGCTGGAGGTGGCTCCATAATTGCGAGCGGTCCGTTTACATGGGATGAGCTGCGTCCTATGGTCCAGCGGAACGGATCATTAACTGGAAATTGTCATGTTCGGATACTTGGAAAACACTTGCAGGCATTCATGGATTTCTTGTTCCGATACAACGAAGGAAATTTTATGGATGAGAGTGCGCCATGTCATTGGGACACTGAGCGCGATTGGTTTGAATAACGTTTCTTGTCCATTATAATTATCCGGGCTGTTATGCCGTGGTCGGTTGATGAATTCCGAGGTGATTCCCAACGTTTCGTCTCCGACTGCGGGAGACATCTTCAAGGGGGTCCGTAGCTTGATGGAAGGTAGAAGGCAGTAGCGAGCCAGTGTGTGTGTTGCACCTTCCATCAAGCTACGGACCCCCTTGAAGATGTCTCCCGCAGTCGGAGACGAAACGTTGGGAATCATCTCAGAATTCATCAACCGACCACGGCATAACAGCCCGGATAATTATAGTGGACATGATATTTCCGGCCGTGAAAGTTTACATTTTAGTATAATAACGTTTCTGGACAATAAGAGCGAGTGATTCGGACACCCAGATCGCCCCACATGAACCCCATCGAACATTAATGGAGCATAATCGAGAAGTCAGTTCGTGCACTGAATTCTGCACCGGAAACATTTTCGTAATTATCGACGGCTATAGCGTGGCCCAGTATTTCTTCAGGGGACTTCCAACAACTTACTGAGTCCATGCGACATCGAGTTGCTGCACTACTTCGGGAAAAAGGAGGTCCGAAACGCTATTAGGAGGTATGCCATGACCTCTGTCACCTCAGTGTACACCAACGCAGTGATTAGTGTCGTTATCAGACTTCTGCCTAAGATGTCGCAGTACCATCGACGTTTGTTATGGAGTATGTAGGGGAGAAAAATTGCCACTGTATGTTTTATTTAGCACTAAGGTCCACAATTTGTTAAATTCCAATCTTTCTACTTTTCTGTTAAGGTTTTTCTCTCATTTTGAATTTCTATTGTCTCTCTGTACGTCGTAGCACAGCAATGATTATACCTTGTTAAAACGATAGTATCAGCACAACGAATGTGGTGGTTCCCTGGTCACCACTACAAGATCCGTATGGCTGTCAACAGCGATGGCTACCCAGAACATCACAGGAAATCCGTCGATTTTCTGGAAAACATCTGGGAGGTAGCACTCACCACCCGTCTCCGCACACGAACACGGCCATCAGCTCGCGCCCAATGACATTTGGACTCGTGTGTGACGAAACTGCCAGTTGACTTAGGAACAGCATAACGGAAGGCGAGTTGCAAGATGTCGAGCGGAGCAGTCGAACAGAATGTCTGCGTCGTGAGGTCCTCTCTCGTAACTTGTTCATTATAGTTTGATAGGTCACAGGGAATCCAACGGCCCTTTTGAAAAAGTCTCACAGTCCTCTAGTGTAGTGCTGTTGATAAAATATCGATGTATCGACGTACAGACATTTTTTCAAGAAGTATCGGTATGTTGGCGTTACACTTTTCAGCGATAATTCGATACATCAATGTTGAGATGGTAACAACGAGTGCCGATATTTTTATTTTGTATTACATATAGATCGCAATTTTCGATAAAAGAAGATGTTCTTTTGAAATAATTGTAAACCATAATTTTACTTCCACTGTAGGAAGAAATCTTACTACTTTTTGAGCTTTCATCACGTCCAGTCTTTCTCTTTGACTGTGTGAAGCGGTGGTGTGAATGGAATAACAAAACATCCGATGTGAAGAAATAGCACACCAGTTGCGTTGAAAAACAATTTAAACACAAGTAGAGTGCTGTTTCTTCAAATCGGTATTCTTCAGAAACAATTCATGAAACTAATAAACAAACATCTACATGACGAAATTGGTCTTTGTGGTGGGCGCAGAAGTGTGAGGGGAAATGCTGACGTAATCGGTGCTCGGCGCTACCAACCGAAACTGCAACGTTTAACTTCACCACGCAGTTTTGCCACTACAACTGCTATATCGCCGGCGTTTGTAAAAATGAAGAAACAGGAAGTCGACATGAAGTGTTCAGATTAATCCCATATGCGATGAAACCGAACGACAGACCCATCGGACACTTATAATTGTGCCACTTACAGAAAGTTACCATTGTTACCAAAATGGTTATCGCTAAGCTTGAACGTGCATCATTTTCCTTTCAAATCTTACTGTGAAGGGGATAAGCAGTTGATGTACAGAATACCTAATAATAAGACTTAAACGTACAGCTCTAAAACTGACAGTATATTTACAATCTCCAACAGATTTTTTTATTGTCTGATACATCGACATTTCTTCCGCCGGTATATTGACAATTTTTTTCGATATACGAAAGGCCGATAAATGTACTTTTTAAATAGCGATATATCGGATTCCCGATATTTTTAAAAGTATCAACAGTCCTACTCTGGCGGTACCCGTGCGACGCCGCAACGCAGAGATGCCCGGATATCTGTTTTGACATGGGGCTGTAATGCGTCGGCGAGTTTGTCCAACTCGGCTGTTATACTACCTGCCTCCCTGTAGCATATCTACAGCTTAAGTGTAGACGGAGCGACATTGGCACCCGAAGTAACACAACGGAAAGCCCATCCTTTTTTAATCAAGCAGACCACCCTTGTAATTTGCATTGCATTAAAATGTCGCACTGCTTGAGCCTGGTTGGATATGACGTCCACAAATGACAACTGCCGTCTGTGTACCTCACAAGAAAACACTGACACACCGGTACTTAATTCCTTCTGAGGGATCACCAGACAGTGCAACCGGTTCAAATGGCTCTGAGTACTATGGGACTTAACTTCTGAGGTCATCAGTCCCCTAGAACTTAGAACTACTTAAACCTAACTAACCTAAGGACATCACACACATCCATGCCTGAGGCAGGATTCGAACCTGCGACCGTAGCGGTCGCGTGGTTCCAGACTGAAGCGCCTAGAACCGCTCGGCCACTCCGGCCAGCCCAGACAGTGTAATGCAATGCAATTTTAATTGGTGCACACACTGAAAGCTAAGGCAATAAGGCCACAGGTATTGCCTGTATTAAAATAATTTATCGTACCGGAATTCACTTGTTCCCCTGTACATCTGCGAATAAACATCTGATGTGACTTAAAGTGGAACGATCACATGTGGAATAAATAGATGTCGGACTAACATACATTGTAAATGTCAAACATAAATGTAATAAATCCACCCTCTTTCGAACGATACTTGAGTAGTGATTATCAGTCTCTGCCCTTACCATAAACGAATAAATAATATCCTACACTGGGGCGTTTCGTTACGTTTACTTTGTATGCGTAAGAACGTTCTGGAGACGCTCATCAGTCTCCAATGGCAAGCGCTACAGGAGTGACACTGTGCATGATGGATGGGTTAACTGCCTGAGTTCCGAAGCGACAAGTCTTGTAAGTGTTTTGATGCGGCCCGCCTCTTCTGCGCAAAACTCTTCATCCGAAGGAAGCACTTACACCCAATAACTTTGACTACTTGTCAGATATACTTCAGTCTCTATCGCCTTCTACAGTCTTTCCTTTACGTCTCGCTGTGGTTCCATGGACATATTGCTTGAGCTCTTAACACATATCATGTAATTTTGCCCGTTGATCCCTGATGTTTTAGCAGGTCCTATCACTTTGTCCTTTTTGTCCGTTCTTCTCCTCAGCTGCTTCCAGTGTTGTCTGTTACAATGGCGTATGTAACAAATGCTGACCAGAGCCACGTACGCTCACATACATAGTACTTACTTTAATAATGTTGATGGACTGCAGTGAGACATCGCTAATGACTATACTATCAATGCTCATGGCGGATTGTGGTGTGGTATCGATATCTTTGGTCAATACTAGAAGGATCATTAAACCGAACAGGAGAATAACACAAAATTGATCATAGGACATTGGTAAGGTTCGAACCCGACGCAAAGGGCAAGCAGCCTCGTGCTCTCTGTCATCTGACACGAACTGTATCTACTGGTCAGCTTGAATCCGTGTGCGAATGGCCCTAATCGGCTAACTTTAGTGCCAATTAACTCGGCAACGGGGCAACGTATCGGATGTTTTTCTTAGCCACTATTTCTCAGCAAAACCTACCCTACAACTCCCTGACAAGCTTTCCACACTGCTTCCGGTTACGAAGTACGGTGGTTCGTTGGTTGATTCGGGGGCAGAGGATAAAGCAGCGAAGTCATCGGTTCCATCGGCTTAAGAAAGTCGGCCGTGCCCTTTCAAAGAAACCATCCCTGCATTTGTCTGAAGCGATTTGAGAAAGTCACGGAAAAAGTAAATCAGGATGGGCGGACGCAGGTTTGAACCGTAGTCCTTCCGAATGTGAGCCCAGTGTGCTAACTACTTCGCTAACTCGCTCAGTCCAAGTGCGTTACGTGTAAAATTATGTTTGCTCCAGGTGTTTACATTAGTGCGTGTAATTTACGTCTCGATTTTATATGCTACGAGATTTTTTCGTACTAGCCCCTGGTGATCTCAGAAAAAGAGAGAACATAAAATATTTTGCTAAAAGGAACATATTCTTGGGAAACATTTCGCAGATTTATGACGTTAGAGCAGAACGAAGGACCACTAATACAGCTATAAATGTAATAGTTGAGGCTAAATTTATAGTTTGTGAAACAGTACTATACATTTTGACAGATGTCTGGTAAGACACACAAAACACACTGCTTAAGTACGGAAAATGTCAGAGTAACCAGAAGAACCAGCAGATCAGTCGAATGAAGTTAAGAAAGCATGTTCACAAACGTCAGTTTTCATGGCGATATCGCAGTACAAGATTCTGCCCCGCCGAGCTTCATTTTATGTGCAAATGACATTTTTCGTCACAATTAGTGAAATAAGAATTGAGTACGTTGTCCTCTTATTAGACGAGGAAGGCTTTTTAAGCAGATGATCACTGATTTGTCAATTAGTCCTACAGTCATTCTCAAAGTGCTTGGTTATCCAACCTAGAAGAAAATATTTGTATTACCAAAGTTCGAACGCAGAGCCTCATTGTGGCACTTAAATGCGTTACTGCTACACTCGGAACGTATACGATATAGGTGTTGATTATACGAAACAGGAATGCAAGATTACAAAGCAAAGAAAGTGAAAATACAATGGAGTTACAAACTTTGGTAAAATGTTTTTGATGGTGGGGAGGGGCGGCAATTGTAACTTGAGATGGACACTTAACTGACCGCCTTACTGCGAATCTTTCGAAGTATAGTCTTGAGAGGCAGTTACTGTAGAGCACGAATACGAGCCGAATCGAGAGGAACAACAGGATTACAGGGCGTAGACCCACGCTATTACCTCGTCAACGAAACAGCGCTCTCCCTCCTCCCACGCCGCTCAATTTTTTCCGAGCGACTGCATCAGCACGTCCGTTTAACGCGATTGCAAACAAACCTACTGCGACGTTTTCCCTACTTCCCTTCCATCTTCCCTCCTTTCCACTTCCTCTGCGTCCTCACAGAACGCCCCACTCCTTCCCCTCCCTTTTGTCTCCGGAAGAGAAGGATGCAGTAAGGATGGCTCCTTATTTGAAATACAATGAAGTTCTTCGAGAGATGCCAGCTCGATTGCGCCGTAGGAAGGAGGTGAAGTCGGAGAGAAACGGCAGCGCCGGTAGGGGAAGTGCCCCAGCGCAGTCAGCTCAGATGCAGTTACATCCTCATCATTCCCTGTCCTCTCGGCTCACCATCAAATAGCCTGATGAGGTGCTGGCGAAACGTTTCGTTCTTCACTATCAAATGGCTCGATATTTACTAAACTCATTTCTACACATTTTGCTGACGAGGAACCAATGTACGTGATATTTTCAAGATAATAACAGAGAGACTTTATAAAGATTTTCCATACCAAAATGGATTAAAGGATGACACTCCGAGAAGTATCTGAAAAGAGGCACGAGCTCTAATGTCTAAAACTATTGCACCACTAGTATAAAGTATCTCTTCTGAAACACTTGCCTGTCTCTTGGGAAGAATAAACAATTGTTATTCGCAAATTTAGACTTTCTATGAAGAAATCTTCTCAGGTTACTTGTCATCTTCAGCCGAAGACTGCACCTGAGTTGCCAGGTAGGGAATCTGTTAAATTGTTGCCGCTGAACGACGCCTTGACTCGGCTGACAAGCCGAGAAGAAGTCGTCAATTGATTTTTTGTTGAGTTTGCTGTTTCTTTGCAGCTTAACCCTCTACCTTCACATTTTTCTGTGCAGACTGCCACAGATTTCATATATATATTCTACATATGGTACTCTCAAGTATTTGTATTTCTCCTCTTAAGCAATCTTCTCTCTGTACCGAGTGCTTCTCTTTCTACAAACATGTTTAAAAAATCAACAGCAGTTTTGATATTACCTTTAATATTATCTGTACTGTTCCGTATATTTGCTCAGTACTTGTATAAGTAATTGACATTATACTGATCGTTCTGGGGTTAGAAACTGCTGTTGTCTTTTTTTCCACGTTCGAAAATTAAATATGTCTTATTAAAATATCGCTTTTTGCAAAAAAAATTTATCACTTTGTCCAAATACACTACGTGATCAAAAGTATCTGTACACCCTCAAAAACATTCGTCTTTCTCATTAGGTGTATTGTGCTGACATCTACTGCCCAGTACTCCGTATCAGCGGCGTCAGTAGTCATTAGACATCGTGAGAAGGCAGAATGGGGCGCCCTGCGGAACTCACGAACCTCGAACGTGGTCAGGTGATTGGGTGTCACTTGGGTTATACGTCTGAACGCGAGATTTTCACACTCCTGAACATCCCTAGGTCCACTGTATCTGATGTGACAGTGAAGTGAAAACATGAACGGACACGTACATCACAAAAGAGTACAGGCCGACCTCGTCTGTTGACTGGCAGAGACTGCCGACAGTTGAAGAGTGTCGTAATGTGTAATACGCTGACATCTATCCAGAACATCACATAGGAATTCCAAACTGCATCAGGATCCACTGCAAGTACTGTGACAGGCGGGAGGTGATAAAACTTGGATTTCATGGTCGAGCAGCTGCTCATAAGCCACACACCATGCCGGTAAATGCCAAATGAAGCCTCGCTTGGTGTAAGGAGCGTAAACATTTCACGACTGAACGGTGGAAAAACGTTGTGTGGAGTGGCGAATCACGGTACTTAATGTGGCGATCCGATGGCTGTGAGTGGCTATGGCGAATGCCCGGTGAAAGTCATCTGCCAGCGTGTGTAGTGCCAACAGCAATATTCGGAGGCGGTGGTGTTATGGTGTGGTCGTGTTTTTCATGGAGAAGGCTTGCACCGCTTGTTGTTTTGGGTAGCACTATCACAGGCCTACATTGATGTTTTAAGCACCTTCTTGCTTCCCACTGCTGAAGAACAATTCGAGGATGTCGATTGCGTCTTTCAATACGATTGAGCACCTGTTCATAGTGCACGGCCTGTGATGGACTGGTTACACGACAATAACATCCCTGTAATGGACTGGCCTGCACAGAATCCTGACCTGAATCCTATAGAACACCTTTGGGATGTTTTGGAGCGCCTACTTCGTGCCAGGCCTCACCGACCGACATCGATACCTCTCCTCAGTGCAGCACCCCTTGAAGAATGGGCTGCCATTCCTCAAGAAACATTCCACCACCTACTTGAACATACGCCAGCGAGAGTGGAAGCTGTCATCAAGGGCGGACCAACACCATATTGAATTCCAGCATTACCGATCCAGGGCGTCACGAACTTTTAAGTCATTTTCAGCCAGTTGTCCGGATACTTTTGATCACATACTGTATGTTTAAGCCTATATATCATTTACACAGGGTCTTCCTCCCCTCGCACCCTCATTTACATCCACTCACCCGACACACACACACGCACACACACACACACACACACACACACACACACACACACACACACATTCCTACATACATGCGTACACACAGACACACCAAATCAATTATAAAACTTCCCTGCAGATTAAAACTGGGTGCTGGACTGAGACTCGATCTCGGGATCTTTACTCTATTCGACAAAATTAAATCTGTGAAGTAAGGTCGTCAGTTGTGCTTGGGTGGCTCAGTCGGTAGAGCTTTTGCCCGTGAAAAGCAAAGGTCTCGAGTTCGAATCTCGGTCCGGTGCATAGTTTTAATTCGACAGGAAGTTTCATATCAGCGCACAGTCTGCTGCAGAGTGAAAGAAATTAATAATGTTTACCAAGCTCCTCTGCTTTTCAAACTCGCACCATACATTCAAAATCTGCGTAATTCTGGACGAAGAAGACAGCAGCTACAGTTCTACAATATATCTCGATTTCGGGACGACAAAACCGGTCTATAAATCAAGTTCGGAATCAATTTGTAGCTGTTTGGGAAATTCCTCTCCTCCATAACATGAATGTTATTGTCAGGACGTTTATCATGTCGCCGTTGGATGGCACAATGAACATTTGTGAAAGATGAATGATCCTAAACGTAGTTGGAAAAGATATATCCTTTACAGTTAGATTGTTCGTTTGACAATGAAATCTTTGTCGTGCTATACGTGAGCTCTGACTCGTACTAGATTCTATTTGCATTCATGTAGAAGATCCAGTCTCGTGAAAGTGGATGAATATTTTGAAACACTTTACACGATATGTGAAGGGATAATTCTTATGTTACCTGTGATGAGGTGCGGTTCGTCTGCACCTAGTGTCGAATGCGGCGATATCAGGAGGAAGGGGAGCCACTCCAGGTGTTCCAAAATTTATCATCTTGACCCATGTTTCCCTCCACAGCTAATGTTAACAGTGCATCAGTAATTTTATTTAGGACTACTACCGCTAGCGACTCCCTTTCATGATGTTGTGGCAACTGTTGCCTTTCCTTCCATCCCGAGAGAAAGGAAAGCAAAAAATTAATGTCCTCTACACGTTCCTCGACGAAGACTTCGCGTTCGCAGCTGAAGCTAAGACCAACTGCGGCGTGGCGAATATTTCAATAAGCTGATCCGGCAGAAAGCAATTTCGCTTTGTGACGTCTCTTTCTCGGCGTCGCGCCTCTCCTTTATCCTGTCCCCTTTATTAACACCGCCACGCTGGCTGCCTCATTTTACGCAGTAAAACAAGATTTCACGGTTTTGTGTCGCTGGGGCAGAAAAGAGATTCGGTAGGACCTCTTCCGCTTGCCCGAGCTTCGCCACTTCCTGATGGCCACGTCCCCTTCTTCGGGAGATTAGCCGCTGCTGCGGATATCTGCCGCCACCTTAATACCTTCTGAGAAAGAAATGAAACAATCTTCCCGGCCGCGCTGCGCGAGAGAGCCAAGGTACAAGCCGCAGTCCTCAAAAACATTTGACAAAGTTATTGTAGTAATGACGATGATGGCTGGTAAACTTTTGCTTGAACTGCCATCTGGAGAGCTCCACTTCTCCTCTGGAATTTTGTCGGTAATATTTCGCGCCATCTACGCTCGTTAGTGAAGATTAAGGCCTCGTTTGCTATCTGTTTCCACGAGAGCACTTGAGTTCTGTAGAGGGGATTATTTTGCAGCACAACAAGGTCGTATTACAGAAGTTTAACTTATCTTTATAAGCGAAGAATTAATCGGAAAGTATTGCAGATAATCATTTTTCCTCGTGTAAATAACTAAGCGTCGAGTGGCTACAACAGGATATTCGTAAACGTACCTCTTTCGTAACTCTAATTAATTTCAAAGTGGTGTTGAGTTTTTTTTAACGACGACTTTTTCGCCACTGGTCTCACCCTCTCCCTCCCCCCCCCCCCCCCCCCCCACCCAACACACAAGGTATTTTGCACGTAAGTGCAGATATTTTTACACGCAGTTTAAAAAAAAAATGGTTCCAATGGCTCTGAGCACTATGGGACCTAACTGCTGAGGTCATCAGTCCCCTAGAACTTAGAACTACTTAAACCTAACTAACCTAAGGAAACAACACACATCTATTCCCGAGGCAGGATTCGAACCTGCGACCGTAGCGGTCACGCGGTTCCAGACTGTAGTGCCTAGAACCGCTCGGTCACTCCGGACGGCTTACACGCAGTTCCATGATACGTACACACATCTGTATGTTGGATGGTTTTTCTCTGCATCGAACAGTTTTCCCATAAACACTCACAAATCTTACGACCTTATATTTTCTGCATGGCCATACTGCACCACAGCCAGTAAAGACTTACTGCTTTCCGTCCAAGCATCTACTCTTCAAAACCTGACCTGCTGTCCAGGGTAAAATAAGCATTTATAGACCTTGCCACATGTACTTGATGGCCCTAATCAGCCTAAAAACATACGGTTTTTAATGGCTATAATTACTAATCTGCCAATGACATACTGATGTAGTACGCCATTCTCACTTACCAACGGACAACTCTTCACTTATACACACTACAGCCGGCACAGTTTCAGTTTAGACTTTATGCTATAATCAAGCAGTTTACATTTTAAAACACAGAAACTTTAACCCATGTTGACAAATCTGTTCATAACGGCTTAATCCTAAAATTAAAATGGTGAAATTGTGGGAATTACAATAACAGTATAAGCAGTCAATGGTGAAAATAATATCCTTCAACATCGCCCTACCGTTTACATAATATCAAGCGAATCTATTGAATATAGAAACTGAAATTTTGGAGGGAAGAGAAATCCAATAGAGTCTGAAACGGAAATGTACTACCCCCAAAGAAATGTAAACATTACCAAAGTTAGAGGTGAAGCACAGTCAATATTTTGAACATGAACATAAAGTAACAAATATCTGACTCTTCTAGAAAACATTATTTAACCTTTGCGTTTTGTGACGTCTCCCCTCCGCTTTTGTTGTCGCTGTTGATGTTGAGCCGCTACTGCTACAGCTCAGTCGGTGGAATGGAGACGCGACGCGCAGTGATGGTTGTCCCCGTCGGATAACGTGGAACACACCTGAAAATATCTAAAGAAAATTGTTCCCCGCGTGATGTATGAAAGTCTTCTCAGTGATGCGAACTGCTGATTTTAATTGTCTGTTATGGTTTTATGATGATGTGCTATGCCCGGTTAGTTAGTTATGCAGTATTGAGTGAATCATTCATCACCGGCGTAGTTTCACACCACTGAAGCAAGGAAAAATTCATTTGCGGTTCAGTATCAGTAGTAGTTGTTACGTTGCTAGGCAGAATTGCTCACTACGGCACGACGCAAATCCAGAGATAATCTATAATGCTATCTTGCTTTCATGTGTCGTGATATTACTTGGGCAAAACATTCCTTTCAGTGCTCAGTGTTCATCAAGTCTCCCTTTCAATTAAAATGTTCACAGTTAATTAATTTTGATCATCAACTATCACACAGTTCAATTAATGATGGAGCCAACACGTGAGATTTCCATTACTGATGAACAATTTTATTGTTCCTTCTTAGCAATTAGTTTATAATCATCACACCACACGCACACCGATGGATCAGATCAATTACGATTCTTTTCAGTTCGATGATCGCGACAATTACAACTTTTACAATTGGCTTATTTGTATTATCTTCATGTGGCCGTATTAATGTTTCCTACTCCAGGCTAATCAGGTATTGCGGTCTTCGATGCTATGTCCATTCTTCGTTGTAACTGTTCATTTTGATGAAGGTTGAGTCCAACAATGATATCTCCAACAATTAAAGTTCATTAACTCGTCGTACACTATCAGAATATCACTTCAGTTCAAGTTCTCAAGTCAGAATAACTGAGAACAAAGTCCGAGCATCTCTGTCTCACAATATTACTTTTTTTTTTAAGAAACAATCTCGTAGCGTTCCGTTTGTAGTACTATAACAAACGGTGCTCTCTCATGACTTGATACCAAGCAAGCTAGCAAGCGACTAACTTTTCCATGATCGAGCATTGTAGACGCATTGAATTTCCTTTTCGCCGCGTTTACAACTCTCTTTCACAATAAATATTATCTCTGACCGCCTTATTACTTTGAACTTAACTTTCGTCGCACTGATTTACAGTTATTATTGAGACGTTTGATAGCTAATTAAAAATAACGTTTCTTTCTTTCTACCTTTATATCATGACATACTCAGTAATTATTGAAATTGGTGTTCATCAAAACTTTAAGGTGTTATATTATTGTCAAAGTTGCCGTACCTGTCAGGATAACACTGTTCCCTACATTAAATTATCATGACATTCTTATTTGGGTTTTCGGGTTTCTTAGGGTGTTACAGTTTCTAGGCAACATTTAACTAACTTTTCGTTTGTTCTGTCAATTTGAAATTTTTGGAACGTGGTTTATCATGTCCCTTTGGCCAAAGAGGGAGGTCGCCGGCGCTCTGCCGTGAGCAACTACCACTCTGAGATGGGCTCCGGAGGAAGTTAGTGACTGTTCCACTACGAACAGCCAACGCTTCCTGTAGATCATCGCTGGGACCGTGGTAGAGGCTGGAAAGGCTATGCACAATGGCTGGTGGTCTATACAGGCTATGGCTGAGCTTGGGGTAGCGGTCGAGGTTGTTGGATAGCGGATAGCTGAGCGGGAAGTGTGACGACTACTCCCAGAGCCCCCACCGGAGGCCGCGGCGCTGGCAATGGGCCGAGTACGGGACGCTAGCCAGACTTGTTTTGGGATGGGCGTGACAGGCCTACAGTAACGCAGGTGGGTACAGTTGAAGATGTAAGGGCGGAGTGAGGAGGGCTGCAATGAAGGAGTCGGTTGGTGGCCAGCATCCAAAGAAGTCACCTCGAAGCCAGTGTGTCTTGGAGCAGTGTTATTTGACGGTCGACGAGAGCGCCGCTGAGTGATTGCAGTCACAACACACTAGGACGGTTTAACAAAAAATTCGACGAACAGCCATGAAAACTGAGAAGCTAATTTATTTTATTTTTGCTACCAGTTCTGGCAATTCAGTATGCCACCTTCAGGCACCATATGCACCTCTCAAAAATTATCGATATTGGCACACTGGGCTCATCTGCTTCTAACTCTCGGGAATTCTCAAGGACTTCCTTCGAAGACTTGCCTGCACTTGAATTCTCAAGTGCTGTCAAGTCTTTGAAGGAAGCACTTGAAAATTTCCAACACCCAGAAACAGATGGCCACAGTATCTCAACATCGATAATTTTTTAAAGATGCATTTTGGGTCTGGAGATGGCAAACTGAATTGCCGCAACTGGCAACGAAAATAAGACAAAATAACTTCTGAGTTTGCACGGTGGTCTGACGAATTTCTTTGGTAAACATTCGATCACTCGCTGTCCTACTTCCACAGTGGATCAACAGAGACCAGCAGGGTGGTCAGTCTCCTTCTCCAGTAGCGAGATACGACATTAAGAAAAGCAAATGAATGCTTCTGATTACTGCACCAGAGGTGGAGCACTGGTAGTGCGCTTTATGTGTCTGTAGCAATTCTATGATAGTTGTCAAATTCAGAGGTTCGTGTGCCGAGTACAGTGTATAGCGAAAAGAGAGCTTACATGTGTTCTGGGTGCAACGGTTCATTAAAAACATATATTGCACGGCGGGGCTGTAAGTACAATATAGTGTGTGTGTATATTGTTCGCGCCGGCCGGAGTGGCCGAGCGGTTCTAGGCGCTACAGTCTGGAACCGCGCGACCGCTACGGTCGCAAGTTCGAATCCTGCCTCGGGCATGGATGTGTGTGATGTCCGTAGGTTAGTTAGGTTTAAGTAGTTCTAAGTTCTAGGGGACTGATGACCTCAGAAGTTAAGTCCCATAGAGCTCAGAGCCATCTGAACCATCTGTATATTGTTCGCTTTGATGCTGCTGCCGTATGTTAACGTTTCTCTAAACGACAGATCTATATTTTTTGTTTTATTACACTGAAAGCGAGTTTAATGTTGTGTATACATTAAAATGTGGAAAACTATGTGTTTGCTGTTGTTCACAGCTAAGGTAGACCTGTAGCCTTTCCGACTGTAAAATTTGGAAATTTGTGGTAAGGTTGAATGGACCAGACTGCTGAAGTCATCGGTCAGTAGGCTTACACACTAATTAAACTAACTTACGCCAAGGACAACACACACACCCATGCCCAAGGGAGGACTCGAACCCCGTGCGGCTTTTTGGACTGTAGTAGCCGTAGCAGTGAGCAGTTGTTGGAGGTACTGGTTATTATAAATATAGCTAGATTTTGTTATTTATTTGTTCTACTATATAGACTGGATTCCCGACTGTAAAGACTAAGGGTATCAGTGAAGACAGGAATGTTGTTGTTGTGGTCTTTAGTCCTGAGACTGGTTTGATGCAGCTCTCCATGCTACTCTATCCTGTGCAAGCTTCTTCATCTCCCAGTACCTACTGCAACCTACATCCTTCTGAATCTGCTTAGTGTATTGATCTCTTGGTCTACCTCTACGATTTTTACCCTCCACGCTGCCCTCCAATGCTAAATTTGTGATCCCTTGATGCCTCAAAACATGTCCTACCAACCGATCCCTTCTTCTAGTCAAGTTGTGCCACAAACTTCTCTTCTCCCCAATCCTATTCAATACCTCCTCATTAGTTATGTGATCTACCCACCTTATATTCAGCATTCTTCTGTAGCACCACATTTCGAAAGCTTCTATTCTCTTCTTGTCCAAACTAGTTACCGTCTATCTTTCACTTCCATACATGGCTACACTCCATACAAATACTTTCAGAAACGACTTCCTGACACTTAAATCTATACTCGATGTTAACAAATTTCTCTTCTTCAGAAACGATTTCCTTGCCATTGCCAGTCTACATTTTATATCCTCTCTACTTCGACCATCATCAGTTATTTTGCTCCCCAAATAGCAAAACTCCTTTACTACTTTAAGTGTCTCATTTCCTAATCTAATATCCTCAGCATCACCTGATTTAATTTGACTACATTCCATTATCCTCGGTTTGCTTTTGTTGATGTTCATCTTATATCCTCCTTTCAAGACACTGTCCATTCCGTTCAACTGCTCTTCCAAGTCCTTTGCTGTCTCTGACAGAATTACAATGTCATCGGCGAACCTCAAAGTTTTTACTTCTTCTCCATGAATTTTAATACCTACTCCGATTTTTTCTTTTGTTTCCTTTACTGTTTGCTCAATATACAGATTGAATAACATCGGGGAGAGGCTACAACCCTGTCTCACTCCTTTCCCAACCACTGCTTCCCTTTCATGCCCCTCGACTCTTATAACTGCCATCTGGTTTCTGTACAAATTGTAAATAGCCTTTCGCTCCCTGTATTTTACCCCTGCCACCTTCAGAATTTGAAAGAGAGTAATCCAGTTAACGTTGTCAAAAGCTTTCTCTAAGTCTACAAATGCTAGAAACGTAGGTTTGCCTTTTCTTAATCTTTCTTCTAAGATAAGTCGTAAGGTTAGTATTGCCTCACGTGTTCCAACATTTCTACGGAATCCAAACTGATCTTCCCCGAGGTCCGCTTCTACCAGTTTTTCCATTCGTCTGTAAAGAATTCGCGTTAGTATTTTGCAGCTGTGACTTATTAAACTGATAGTTCGGTAATTTTCACATCTGTCAACACCTGCTTTCTTTGGGATTGGAATTATTATATTCTTCTTGAAGTCTGTGGATATTTCGCCTGTCTCATACATCTTGCTCACCAGATGGTAGAGTTTTGCCATGACTGGCTCTCCCAAGGCCATCAGTAGTTCTAATGGAATGTTGTCTACTCCCTGGGCCTTGTTTCGACTCAGGTCTTTCAGTGCTCTGTCAAACTCTTCACGCAATGTCTTATCTCCCATTTCATCTTCATCTACATCCTCTTCCATTTCCATAATATTGTCCTCAAGTACATCGCCCTTGTATAAAACCTCTATATACTCCTTCCACCTTTCTGCCTTCCCTTCTTTGCTTAGAACTGGGTTGCCATCTGAGCTCTTGATATTCATACAAGTGGTTCTCTTCTCTCCAAAGGTCTCTTTAATTTTCCTGTAGGCAGTATCTATCTTACCCCTAGTGAGACAAGCCTCTACATCCTTACATTTGTCCTCTAGCCATCCCTGCTTAGTCATTTTGCACTTCCTGTCGATCTCATTTTTGAGACGTTTGTATTCCTTTTTGCCTGCTTCATTTACTGCATTTTTATATTTTCTCCTTTCATCAATTAAATTCAATATTTCTTCTGTTACCCAAGGATTTCTATTAGCCCTCGTCTTTTTACCTACTTGATCCTCTGCTGCCTTCACTACTTCATCCCTCAGAGCTACCCATTCTTCTTCTACTGTATTTCTTTCCCCCATTCCTGTCAATTGTTCCCTTATGCTCTCCCTGAAACTCTGTACAACCTCTGGTTTAGTCAGTTTATCCAGGTCCCATCTCCTTAAATTCCTGCCTTTTTGCAGTTTCTTCAGTTTCAATCTGCAGTTCATAACCAATAGATTGTGGTCAGAATCCACATCTGCCCCTGGAGATGTCTTACAATTTAAAACCTGGTTCCTAAATCTCTGTCTTACCATTATGTAATCTATCTGATACCTTTTAGTATCTCCAGGATTCTTCCAGGTATACAATGTTCTTTCATGATTCTTGAACCAAGTGTTAGCTATGATTAAGTTATGCTCTGTGCAAAATTCTACAAGGCGGCTTCCTCTTTCATTTCTTCCCTCCAATCCATATTCACCTACTATGTATCCTTCTCTCCCTTTTCCTACTGACGAATTCCAGTCACCCATGACTATTAAATTTTCGTCTCCCTTCACTACCTGAATAATTTCTTTTATCTCGTCATACATTTCATCAATTTCTTCATCATCTCCAGAGCTAGTTGGCATATAAACTTGTACTACTGTAGTAGGCGTGGGCTTTGTGTCTATCTTGGCCACAATAATGCGTTCACTATGCTGTTTGTAGTAGCTAACCCGCACTCCTATTTTTTTATTCATTATTAAACCTACTCCTGCATTACCCCTATTTGATTTTGTATTTATAACCCTGTAATCACCTGACCAAATGTCTTGTTCCTCCTGCCACCGAACTTCACTAATTCCCACTATATCTAACTTTAACCTATCCATTTCCCTTTTTAAATTTTCTAACCTACCTGCCCGATTAAGGGATCTGACATTCCACGCTCCGATCCGTAGAATGCCAGTTTTCTTTCTCCTGATAACGACGTCCTCTTGAGTAGTCCCCGCCCGGAGATCCGAATGGGGGACTATTTTACCTCCGGAATATTTTACCCAAGAGGACGCCATCATCATTTAATCATGCAGTAAAGCTGCATGTCCTCGGGAGAAATTACGGCTGTAGTTTCCCCTTGCTTTCAGCCGTTCGCAGTACCAGCACAGCAAGGCCGTTTTGGTTAATGTTACAAGGCCAGATCAGTCAATCATCCAGACTGTTGCCCCTGCAACTACTGAAAAGGCTGCTGCCCCTCTTCAGGAACCACGTGTTTGTCTGGCCTCTCAACAGATACCCCTCCGTTGTGGTTGCACCTACGGTACGGCCATCTCATTTCTTATTTTAACAGTCCTCGCTGTTGTGTCGGCTACTGTGGGAGTAAGCATCGACACAAACAAGTAAGAAGGGAAGTTGTAATAGCAGGAATACAAAATGATCTATACATAACACTTGCAGATTAATAGAAGACTTTATTTCTAAAAAGGAAAGAAACATACCTTAACTTCTCGTTATGAGGTTGCTTGACGAGCTTCCTGTGCCTCCTACATGCTGTTACTTTTACACACCATTACTACGCCCTGAACCCAGCGTAAGTATCGCCTTCCTATCGCCTAGTACAGACGCTCTCGAAGCCTGCTATCGTACTGGGGCCCAACCAGCGACGGGCGGCTGGTTACGTCAGCATTGAAAGAGGACGCTGAACTCTGTCTTCCTGTACGTGTGGCGCTGCCCACTCTTTCCACAGGCTCAGGTCAGCGCCTTCTTGACGCCGTTTCGCGGCGCTGCCCTTGTCGGAGTGCAGTCGATGCTGTAGGACCGCAGACTTCCATTTGTCAACATAACTTCTGTAGCACGATATGTCAAACACTTTCTTTCCCTTATTTTATGGTTTCCCCGCAGCCCATGATTCCTGTCAATTACCATTTTTTTCGATGTTTCCTGTAATGTTTTCACCTCGTCTTTCCTGCTCTTCATATTTATTTCATTTTTAAGTGACCTAGATTGCTGCATTTCCGTCCTTTCCTAATCATTTCTGTTCTTCTTTCTTTAGTCGATCGAATGAAGTTTTTCTTCTGTTAGCCAAGGATGGCTCGAAATCGTGCCCCTCGTACCTGTTTTTTATCCGGTCAACAACCCCAAACAGTAAACTCCATCGCTTTTCAGTCACAAAATCCATTATTGCTACGTCGTACTTGTGTTGGTGCTGCTGTCAGACACTAAAATAACGGACCCACAAAATTACATACCAATCTGTAACAGCGGTTTGCTTCAGAATTCCTGACCATATTCTTCAGATGCATAAGCTTCTATCCACGAATCAGCATGGTTTTAGGAAGCATCTCTACTGCGAGCCTCAGCTTGCCATTTTCTGACATCATATTCTGCAAACCATGGATGAAGGGAGACAGACCAATTCGATATTATTACGCTTGCAAAAAAACATTAGACATGGTGTCCCACTCCAGATTGTTAAGGAAGGTACGAGCATATTGAACAGGTTCCCAGATATGTGAGTGGCTCGAAGACTGCTTAAGTAATAAAACCTACTAAGTTGTCCTCGGCGGCGAGTATTCATCAGACACAAGGGTATCGTCGGGAGTGCCCCAGGGAAGTGTTGTAGGACCCCTGTTATTTTCTATACACGTAAATGATCTGGCGGAAATGGTGACAAGCAGTCTGCGGTTGTTTGATGATGATGCTGTTGTCTACGGGAAATGTCGTCGTTGAGTGACTGTAGGAGGATACAATATGATTGATTCAAAATTTTAGTTGGTTGGTAAATGACAGCATCCTCTAAATATATCGTTCAAATCGCTGTGAGCACTAAGGGACTTAACATCTGAGGTCATCAGTCCCCTAGAACTGAGAACTACTGAAACCCAACTAACCTAAGGACATCACACACATCCATGCCCGGGGCAGGATTCGAACCTGCGACCGTAGCGGACACGTGGTTCCAGACTGAAGCGCTTAGAACCGCTCGGCCACAGTGGCCGGCCTCTAAATATAGAAAAAAATGTATGTTAATGCTGGTGGGTAGGGAAAAAAATCGTAATTTTCGAATACTGCGGTAGTAATGCCCCGCTTGACACAGCGATGCAGATTAAATATCTAGGCCTGACGTTACAAAGCGGTATGAAATGGAAAGAGTATGTAAGGATTGTAGTAGGGAGGGTGAATTGTCGACTACGGTTTATTGGGAGGATTTTGGGAAACTGTGCTTCAGCTGTAGGAGACCACACACAGGAAAGTAATGCGACCCGTTCTTGAGTATTGTTCGTGCCTTTCGAACCCGCACCAGGTCGGATTCAAGAAAGACATTGAAACAATTCAGACGCGGGCTGCTACACTGATAGCGGTTGGTTTGAACAACACACAAGTATGACGGAGATGATTCGGGAATTCAAACGGAAATCGTTGTTGGGAAGGCAACGTTATTTTGACGAACATTATTGAGAAAATTTAGATAACCAGTACTTGAAGCTGACGGCAGAACGATTCCACTGCCACCAACGTAATTTCGCGTAAGGAACTCTAAGATAATAGAAATTAGGGCTCCTAGAACGTATACAGGCTGACTGAAAAAAACTTGCAACATAAAAATCAATTAATTTAGAGTAATGAAATATCGAAACTGTGTTTGTTTGGATACCATATTAAGTGATTAATATTGTAAGACTGCAAGTTAATCTAAGCGTGAAATAAGGCATTGGAAATATGAAATGCTGGTACATTAATAACTGGTCTAACCACGAGAATGTTGAATGCATGCGTGCCATCAGGCATGCATTGTGTTGTACAAGTGCAGAATGTCAGTTTGAGGGATGTAGTTCCAAGCGATTTGCAGTTGGTCGGTCGAACCAGGGACGGTTAATGCTGCTTGAGAGATGGCGCTGGAGTTGTCGCCGGATGACGTCCCATATGTGCTCGATTGGAGACAGATTTGGTGATCGAACAGGTCAAGGCAACATGTAGGCACTCTGTAGAACATTTTCGGTTACAACACCGGTCTGTGGGCGAGCGGTATCCTGTTCAGGAACACCCCGCGGAAAGACGTTAATGAATGGCACCACAACAGGTCGATTCACCGGACTGACGTAGAAATTTGCAATCAATGTGCGTGAGATAGCCGCGAGAAACTCCAGCTATCATACGAAATTGCACTGCAAACCGTAACTACAGATGTAGGTCCGGTTTGTCTACCTCGCACACACGCTGGTTGCAGGTGGAAAACTGGTCTCCTTCTAGTCAATACAGCGAGGTCACTGGAATCGAAGTAGAAAAGCATTTTGTCAGGGAACACAACTACCTCCATCCTGCCCTCCCATGATGTCTCTCTAAAGTAGCAGGTGGCGGTGGTTAGGGGGCAGCGGAATGCACGCTACAGAGCGTCTAGTTCGCAGCTGCCCTTGAAGAAAGGGATTTCTGTCATTTCTTTGTCTCACTGTAGTGCCAACTGTTGCTCAGATTGCTGCTGCAGATGCAGTACTATGCATCGTAGCCATTCGCCCAACACAGTGGTTTTCCCTCTCCGTAGTGGCACGTGACCGTCCAGAGCCAAGTCGTCTTGAAACCGTACATCCCGATGACCATCCCTGCCAGGAATAAAGCACAATGGATACATTCCAGTCAAGTCTTCCTGCAGTATCACAGAAGGAACATCCAGCTTCTCATATCCCTATGACGCAACATCGTTGAAGGCGAGTGAGGTGTTAATAATGACGTCGCAGGGTAGACACTGTTGACTAATTCACCACGTGCAGTCTCAAAGGTAAATACCCCTCCGACCGTTGCAGCTTGTATTTAAACAATACCTCATCTGTATTCTCATGGTGAAGCGGAATATGAATTGACGTCATCTTCCAGATACAGAAACACGCCTGCCACCTTCCGTTAACGTCGCACAACTTCTACTTGGTGTTGCTTTTCTCTTTTTTTTTTTTTTTCCCCTCAGGTAGACTGCCGCTTTGCCCCCGCTCTATCTGCGAGTGGGGCAGTAAAAGATGTGATTTGCTAGTAGTGTGGTGAGATTTCATCGAGAGGATGCCGTCTCCTTTTACAGTATAGCACCCACCTAGCGCTGAAGCCAGCGCTCCTGCTGGGAGAGCAGACTAGGCCACTCTGGCGTAGCTCGCACGCTGCGGCACGGCGCGGGCGGCCGCTGACATTTCTGCGGCCGGCGCCCCCGCGTTTGGCAGCGCTGCACGGCGTCCGGCCGGCGGGCCACCCTGTGCTGCGCTGCGCGAAATGCCGCACCTGCCCGCGGGCCAGCGGCAGGGGTCACACACAGCCCACAGTGCACGGCGTCCAGCGTCCGCCCCACCTCTTCCTGCATCCGCACCGGTGGCGGCTGCTGTCCAACAGCACAAGTGCTCGTGAACACCCTATAATGGCCCTCCCTTGGCCACTAGAGTCGTGCGCGATTAGCCGTGCGGTCTAGGGCGCTGCAGTCATGGACTGTGCGGCTGATCCCGGCGGAGGTTCGAGTCCTCCCTCGGGCATAGGTGTGTGTGTTTGTCCTTAGGATAATTTAGGTTAAGTAGTGTGTAAGCTTAGGGACTGATGACCTTAGCAGTTAAGTCCCATAAGATTTCACACACATTTTTTTGGCCACTAGAAAAATTATTAAATATTCCTGATAAGAGTAAGAAGAACAAACAGGCAAGCAGCCTCGAAACTTTCCGCTGCAAAATTATTACTACTGTTCCCTACTCTTACCAGGCCCTCTTTCCTTCCCAGGATTAAGGGGACCCGGAACGTCCTATACCTCCAATGTTAAATATAAGGAACATTTTCTTATGAACTATTAACACCAGAATGATGAAACTTTTACAGTATAATATTACATTTATTCAATACCATGTACCATATGGATTTTAATTTATTGGTATTTTTTGGGAAGATATTAATTATTTTGTTACTGAAAATAATTGACACATTTTTTGGCATAGTTTCTTTGAAATAAAATCTGTTATCAATTATGTATTACAAAAAGGCTATGGTACAAGGTGTATATTGGCACTGTTTACGTTCCTTGAAAATTTTAATTCTTTATCTCTAATAGTTTAGCAGAAAATGTTCCTTATATGGCAAAAAAGTTAACTTGTGGAAAACGAGTTTCAAAGTTTCACTAACATTTTAGTGGAGTCCAGCACCATAAGAGGGGTTTTCACTGTCACTGTCACTAGACACCTCCCCATCTAGCCTTCTTTTTACACCTTTCAGTCTTTGTCTGGCTTGCCTCTCACACTCCTTTTCTTTCCTTTCAGCATCCCGTTTCCTCTCATTGTCCATCGACATCATTGCACTCACCATGTACTTTCCGGGCATCACATCCAACTTCTGTAGCACATTGCACTTTATAATGTTACCTTTGTTGTACGTAGAAATGGCATCATATACTCCAAAATGAAGAGTATGAATTTCCACAAACATATTTTTTGGGAATGTGGTCCAAATAACATTATTCACACTCTCATTTTGATTTTGTGTACGTCCATGGAGACATTTCTTCAAAAGTTCAGTTGCAGAAAATCTCTGAAAATTGGTTTTATAGCCTTCATGTCAGTTTCTGGTAGACTGTGATTATGCTTGTATACGCGTTCAGATCCCTGATATTTGTTGTACTTGCACCAGGAATTGGGTCCCTGTGGGCATAGTCCATGTAGTGGTTCCTCGTCAGTCGATAATGTGCCATTACAGCCTTTTCCATTGCATCAACACTGAGTATTTTGTCTTATTGCCAGTCCATAGTCTCTCTGCAATCTGTTGATTACTCCTCTGTCAGTCTTTTAGCTCCACCCAAAGGTTTTCCATCACTGAGTACTTGGCCTTTCATTGTGGTGTTCAGTCGACGCAGCCTTGTTCCCATACGTTTCTGAACGTGACCTATGCACTCCTGTTTAGTAATGGTAACATCATTTCCATAAGGTTTCAGCTCAGATACAGCAGTAAAAGACTTCGATTCACCATCACCCAGGAACTGTAGGTATCTGACCTTGTACCACAGAAGAGAGTGACTGAAAATGTCTTTCGCACCGGAAACTCCCATGGCCCCACTAGACCCACTGTAATTCCTTCGACAGTTTTCTGCCTGCTCATCCTTCACTCTCTTAGGACACCTACAGTGCTTGGATTTAATTACAACATCTATAACTTTTGTAGTATCAGCTCCTGTTGCCGTTATTACCCCATTATGTGAAGTGTGCCCGCACTTCTGCCACGTACCATCTAGTGCGACAGTCAGGTTGGTTCAAATGGCTCTGAGCACTATGGGACTTAACATCTATGGTCATCAGTCCCCTAGAACGTAGAACTACTTAAACCTAACTAACCTAACAACATCACACACATCCATGCCCGAGGCAGGATTCGAACCTGCGACCATAGCGGTCACGCGGTTCCAGACTGGAGCGCCTAGAACCGCACGGCCACACCGGCCGGCTGCGACAGTCAGGTCCCGAGGATTCTGAACATCTGGAATTTCTTCATTCACCGCCACAGCCTCCTCCACTGCTTCTTTCATGGATTCTTGGGCAATATCTTCAACACAGGATCCAACAACCGAGTTATATTTTGAGAATTTCGTTGGTGGGGGTGGTAGATTCATTACACCACAAAACATTTGACCAGCAGAGTATCCCTTACCGATTGACCTCAGAGCATAAACACATCTAATATTTACACCCTAGTACTTGCTTTTCTCATTATCAGTTTCGCCTTGATCTATTTCGACGTATTCTGAGTTCCAAAATGAAACACTGTAATGACAACTAGTACAATGGAGACAGATTTCTGCTGCAAGTCCTATGTGTAGCTTGGCATTTGCTGACATACTCAATTTGCAACATTCCTTACACAGTACTGAACTCTCAATCACCTTTTGAGAGCAATGAAATGATAATTATTTTGTTCACATTATCCTCACTACACTTCTCCAATAAACTGCAGTATTTTTCAGTTGATCCATGTAACTTCTTGCTTTTGCTAGAGACAGGAGTCAATTTCACTTCATGAATAACCTCTCTATTTTCAGAATCATTTCCCAAGGTCCGGTAAATTGCCACAGTTCCACTAGTGTACCTCCGAGGAGGCTTCTTCCTCTTGTAAACTCTGTTATTAGATCGAGCCATATTTGATAAGTTCCAGTTACGCAATAGAAATACAACACAAATCGTACAATAACCACCAAATGCTCGATGTAAACAGTATCCAAAGACTACAATACACAGAAAAAACAATTACCTATCAAATCGTGTTGCCAATATAATATAAAGTCTTTGGAAAGACGGGAAGTTTTGAAAAACGATGTTTTCAATGAACATGTATCCATGGAAATTCAATGTCGCGGCATGCCCTCTACAGCACATTATTGAAAATAGTATTTCCAATACTTGGAGTTGAGATACAGGTAAGATTAATATCTCATTTTAAAGAGGAAGATCTGTAAAATTTTATTTCACAATAAACTGAAAACCCAAAATTTCATCGTTTTTAGGTTCTGGGTTCCCTTAAATGATTTAAATAAATCTGTCCTTTTCATTAAAAAATTAGTGCTGTGGACATTAATTACTCTCTTCTTGGCTGAAAAAGAGTAAATCATCAATTTTTGTGATAATCCGTGGCATCTCCGGAGTGCAATCGAGCGCACCCAAGAACAGTTCTTCTTGGAAGCCAGCGTAAGAAACAGCTTTTCAAGTTCTGTGTCGTAATTTAGCTCCGAAAAATTCTTGACGCTGTTATTGAAGAGCAAGTCAGAGGGATACGACTCTGAACGAGCTATGATAGTCTGTGTCGGTAGGGCAAGTTCAACAAATTTTCGCTTTTCATAAAAGAGAATCTGTTCATTCCCAAAGACCGTGATTCTAAACAGGGATCGCACAGTACTACCTCGCATTCAAATTCCTAAGTCTTCTGCTTGCATGCACTTCGTATCGTAATTACTAGCAGAGGAAAGATGAGCATAATATTCACTTCAAAAATGAGAAAAATTTTACCTTTCAAGATAACAATTATTATTTCACAAAACGTTCTTCTCAACTATTACTGCATATCTCTATCTTCTTACAAGAGCGTATACTGACAAAAATTAATATATTCTTATATCACGCAGCAATGGGGGCTGTCGTTTCTTTTTGAACGGTAGAAGTACACCTCCTTCAATAGTCAAGTCTACTATCAGAAAAAAATCGTTAGTAAAGTCACGGAATACACAAGTGTGTTCAAAATCACGGAACGATAACAAGCCAACGATATTATTTCAAATGCTGCGCTCTCGCTGGCGAAAGCAATAATTTAGGTTATCAAATGATACTGTATCAGTATCTTTCATTACTGTTAAACGTTTAACAGATGATCATGTTTGAAGCATTGTTTGTAAGCTAAAGTTGGGCAATACGATTCGATTCCTACGGTTCGTTCACGATTCATTGTTGCCTGCGATGGCACGATTCTTACGGAATGCAAGAAGTTTGGAACCGCGTTACCGCTACGGTCGCAGGTTCGAATCCTGCCTCGGGCATGGATGTGTGTGATTTCCTTAGGTTAGTTAGGTTTAAATAGTTCTAAGTTCTAGGGGACTGATGACCATAGATGTTAAGTCCCATAGTGCTCAGAGCCATTTCAACCATTTTTTTTTTTTTTTTTACAAGAAGTCTTACATCTTACTCATGGATGGCAGGACATGTCTGAAATTGTCAATGGGGTTAGAATCGAACTGTGTCATGATAAGATATGACAGAAATAGTTTATTTATGAGTAAACGTGCATGGGATGTTACAGGTGTGATTCTCGATTTATACGTGTAATGCAGTAATTGATGAAAAGTCACGTGTGATCTGATTGCATCTATTGTTTTATTTCAGTATGCCAGGAAAGAGGAGTCGATTTGTGCGAAAGACGGTGTTGACGTCATATGCCAGTTTGGTTGTGTGGCTTGAACGTATCCAACTGCAGACGTCTGTTTTATAGTAAAAAAATCTAGTAGTGAGGCAGACGTGGTTTGGCTCATATCATCGTATGTTTTTCTGTGCTAAGACGTCTTTCCAAACGTCCACATCACCCTTGTAATTCATAACGCATCTGACAGCCCTCCCACACAGCAAATTTAGCTTCACTTTCATTTCTTCTAAATACAAAGCATAGGCATTTTGCTTTTAATTTGTCTGAGAACTTGCCGCTGTCACTACTATTTACGTGAAAAGACGACATACTTCTAAACAGTAGGATTCAATCGTGTACATTGTTCGTTCCAAGCTTCCTTTTTTCACACGCATCCTCCACTTGACTGCCATCTGGCGGTCGTAATCATTCGGCATGATTCGGAAGTTGCCTTCGAAGCATAGCGTACTATGAATCGTTGGAACTTGGAATCGTCACGACTCGGAAACACGCAATCGTTCTTACGATTCTTTTGAACGACGATTCGTCCGTATCACGATTCGATTCTTGCGATTCTTTATTTAGAGTCATTCAAATGAACGACTCATTCACGAATCGCCACAACTCTACTTCTCTTGTAGATTCTGTGAAAGCTGGCAGCAGGGTTGTGAACACACTTTCTCTCGTGCACATTTTAAGAACCTGTTTCGCATGCTCTGATCGTGTGATGTAATTGGCTTATCGGCAAAATACATACGGATTCGATGTGCACAGCTAACCCTTGCCACTCAACGAGTTTACGTTAGTGCCACCAGATGGTAGCTCACTGTAGCAGACTTTTGTCCTCATTTGATCGGCATAAATCGTGCTAGAGGATAGCACATATCTCAGATATGCTAATTAACTTTCTGTATACTGAAATAAAATTAGACCAGACGCTAGTACATGTTAAAGCTGTACTGGCAATAAACCTGTTTCGTGGGCTTCTGTATAGGTTATAGTATATTAAGTTATGAATTTTATCATACAGTAATGCATTTGAGGCCCTGAGAATCGTAATGGCCTGAAGCACATCATCATCGCGTGTGAGACTGTAGCATTTATTCATGCTTCCGAAATCTGTTGACCTTACAGTGAGTCAGGTTTATCTATGGTTTCGGCCCACATTGTATATATGAAAATTCACGAAAAGCTGTACCACTGGTTTCGCTGACATTTACTTGAATGTGGGATCGAGAGCAGTGTTCACCTTTCAACATGACGATTATTATTTCACAACACGTTCTTCTCAGTGCTCAACTATTACTGGATATGTCTATCTTCTTACAAGAGTGTAAACTGATCGAGCCCTTATGGATCACAGCGCCTCATTTGTATTCCATTCAAGTGCACATGTTGGTAGACATTACTACTTGAGTTTAACCATTTCCAATAACGGCACTTTGTGTTTGGAGATTGGTTTTTACTCTGCGGGAATCGGCTTTCAGGTGCCGTGTAATCGTGAACAATGCTGAATCTGTTTGAAATACTAACAGAAAAGTAAAGCTATGAAGATGGGTCGTGAGTCATGGGTGGGTAGCTCAGTCGGTAGATAACTTGCCCGCAAAAGGCAAAGGTCCCGAGTTCGAATCTCGGTCTGGCACACAGCTTCAATATGCCATACCAGCACACACTCCGCTGCAGAGTAAAAATCTTACTCTGGGAACAGAAAAGTAAATTACCACGAAAAGTTAGCCGCAAAGGAACAAGGGCATCCGACAACAGGTCCTTTGATTGAGACAGTGACGAAATGAAATAAGCTTGACTGAAAGCGAAAATTTAATAAGGAAGCACAAGTTGTTGCGTGGGTGCAGCGTAAGAAAATTTAATTTTCAGTCCAGGAAGAAATTCTTGAACTAATATATCTGTTGGGAAACTTGTACATTACTCTGAAAAAAGTAGAAAAGCACGATAACTGAGCTACTTACACAAAAATGTAACCTGGAGAGTTGAGAAAGCTTACATATTCTTTTCGTTATTGCCGTAAACTGTACTGAATTATATACAAAACAACAAAATTCCACAAAACTATAATTTCTTTTTCAGTTATTAATGCATCTTATTATTATTATTATTATTATTATTATTATTGATAATATTGTTGTTATTATTATTATTGTCAGTAAATGTAGTTTCATAAAATTGTTGATAAGCAAAACTGTTATACAGCAGATGCTATTAATTTCACACTCTCTGATTTATCTACCACCACTGATATGCACCCCAACTCTGCGAGTCAGCAAGTCACTATATGGTGTGTGGCGAGGAGTACACCTGCTCTACTTTACCCAGTGTCATTCGCAAATGGCTCGTGGCCTGGCATAATTTCATAATCGATTATCGCTTATCGAAGCAAAGCCCATCACGAATACTTACAACAAACTCTGCCCTAACCAGAGACTTATATCAAGTGAATTCCACTGTTTTCTTACACAATAAATACACTGGGCGTTCCAAGAACAATTAAATGATTTTGGAGAGTAATAATTAGGAAAAATGAGACGTACCGCCAAGGAAATGTGTTGCTGTTTGAATCGGCGTGGCCTAGAGCTTCAGAAAATCCCCGTTCTATGTCAGTCAATGCATCCTCTCAGTTAGCAGTCAGTCAGAATTAAGATGGCGTCTGCTTAACAAAAGGTGTATGCGGGCTGCAGTTTGGAAGAGAGAGTGAGTGATTTCTGTCCAGCGCGCTTTTCGTCGGCGTTTCTGCATTGGTCTGCTTGCACCCAAAACATTCGGGGTTTGGAGGGTAAGGCACACAGGGGTCAGTTACAATCGCACAAGTTTTTTTATTATGCTTGCAGATTTAGATTTCGGCTATAAATAGCAATCCTCAGTAAATTTTCGTTACAATGGCAATTAATAGCCGAAATCTAGATCTGCGAGCATAATAAAAGCCAAAGGGATTGCGAATGACTGCTGTGACTCTCCTTCCTTGCAATCTACAATCGATGTGCACAACGGTTCCTGATGGAGTCTAAAATGCTCAACATTCGTCCTTGGTATCGTCAGTTTGAAGAGACGGGATGCTTTTGCAAAGGTAGGAGTCCAAGTCCATGCCACACATCGGCTGACATGGTGGAGACAATTCGGCCAGCAGAGAACTCGTAATGTCCCAAACGAGTATCTTGAAAGTGTTACGGCGTCGTTTGGTCTATAAGCCATACCGACTACAAATAGTGCAAACCCTTCGGATTGGTGGTGAGAAGAAACGTGCTGACTTCAGCAGTGCTCTGTTATAGGACATGTGAGACGAAACACATGTTCCACAGTTAATTTTTAGTGATGAAGAAACAGTTCATGTTAGCGAGAAGGTAAGCCGATAGAAAGTGCGCATATAGTGACCCCAGAATCCTCATGATGTTATCGAGCACGAAATAGACTGTTCTAATGTGAAAGTTTTATGTTCCACTTCTCGTAAAAAAGTGTACAGTCCCTTCTTTTTTGGGGGAAAACACAGTGACGAGCTATCTTCAGATGGTGCAGAACTGGCTCTCACCACAACTTCAGGAGGACTCCGATGTATTCATTTCATTTTCCTTTTGGTCATCAGTCTACTGATTGGCTTGATGCGGCCCGCCACGAATTCCTTTCCTGTGGTAACCTCTTCATCTCAGAGTAGCACTTGCAACCTACATCCTCAATTATTTCCTTCACGTATTTCAATCTCTGTCTTCCTCTATAGTTTTTGCCCTCTACAGCTCCCTCTAGTACCATGGAAGTCATTCCCTCATGTCTTAGCAGATGTCCTGTCATCCTGTCCCTTCTCCTTATCAGTGTTTTCCACATATTCCTTTCCTCTCCGATTCTGCGTAGAACCTCCTCATTCCTTACCTTATCAGTCCACCTAATTTTCAACATTCGTCTATAGCACCACATCTCAAATGCTTTGATTCTCTTCTGTTCCGGTTTTCCCACAGTCCATGTTTCACTACCATACAATGCTGTACTCCAGACGTACATCCTCAGAAATTTCTTCCTCAAATTAAGGCCGGTATTTGATATTAGTAGACTTCCTTGGCCAGAAATGCCTTTTTTTCCGTAGCGAGTCTGCTTTTGATGTCCTCCTTGCTCCGTCCGTCATTGGTTATTTTACTGCCTAGGTAGCAGAATTCCTTAACTTCATTGACTTCGTGACCATCAATCCTGATGTTAAGTTTCTCGCTGTTCTCATTTCTACTACTTCTCATTACCTTTGTCTTTCTCCGATCTACTCTCAAACCATACTGTGTACTCATTAGACTGTTCATTCCGTTCAGCAGATCATTTAATTCTTCTTCACTTTCACTCAGGATATTAATGTCATCAGCGAATCGTATCAATGATATCCTTTCACCTTGTATTTTAATTCCACTCGTGAACCTTTCTTTTATTTCCATCATTGCTTCCTTGATGTACAGAATGAAGAGTAGGGGCGAAAGGCTACAGCCTTGTCTTACACCCTTCTTAATACGAGCACTTCGTCCTTGATCGTCCACTCTTATTATTCCCTCTTGGTTGTTGTACATATTATATATGACCCGTCTCTCCCTATACCTTACCCCTACTTTTTTCAGAATCTCGAACAGCTTGCACCATTTTATATTGTCGAACGCTTTTTCCAGGTCGACAAATCCTATGAAAGTGTCTTGATTTTTCTTTAGCCTTGCTTCCATTATTAGCCGTAACGTCAGAATTACCTCTCTCGTCCCTTTACTTTTCCTAAAGCCAAACTGATCGTCACCTAGCGCATTCTCAATTTTCTTTTCCATTCTTCTGTATATTATTCTTGTAAGCAGCTTCGATGCATGAGCTTTTAAGCTGATTGTGCGATAATTCTCGCACTTGTCAGCTCTTGCCGTCTTCGGAATCGAGTGGATGATGCTTTTCCGAAAGTCACATGGTATATCGCCAGACTCATATATTCTACACACCAACGTGAATAGTCGTTTTGTTGCCATTTCCCCCCAATGATTTTAGAAATTCTGATGGAATTTTATCTATCCCTTCTGCCTTATTTGACCGTAAGTCCTCCAAAGCTCTTTTAAATTCCGATTCTAATACTGAATCCCCTATCTCTTCTAAATCGATTCCTGTTTCTTCTTCTATCACATCAGACTAATCTTCACCCTCATAGAGGCTTTCAATGTATTCTTTCCACCTATCTGCTCTCTCCTCTGCATTTAACAATGGAATTCCCATTGCTCTCTTAATTTTACCACCATTGGTTTTAATGCCACCAAAGGTTGTTTTGACTTTCCTGTATGCTGAGTCTGTCCTTCCGACAATCATATCTTTTTCGATGTCTTCACATTTTTCCTGCAGCCATTTCGTCTTAGCTTCCCTGCACTTCCTATTTATTTCATTCCTCAGCGACTTGTATTTCCGTATTCCTGATTTTCCCGGAACATGTTTGTACTTCCTCCTTTCATCAATCAACTGAAGTATTTCTTCTGTTACCCATGGTTTCTTCGCAGCTACCTTCTTTGTACCTATGTTTTGCTTCCCAAATCCTGTGATGGCCCTTTTTAGAGATGTCCATTCCTCTTCAACTGTACTGCCTACTGCGCTATTCCTTATTGCTGTATCTATAGCGTTAGAGAACTTCAAACGTATCTCGTCATTCCTTAGTACTTCCGTATCCCACTTCTTTGCGTATTGATTCTTCCTGACTGATGTCTTTAACTTCAGCCTACTCTTCATCCCTACTATATCGTGATCTGAGTCTATATCTGCTCCTGGGTACGCCTTACAATCCAGTATCTGATTTCGGAATCTCTGTCTGACCATGATGTAATCTAATTGAAATCTTCCCGTGTCTCCCGGCCTTTTCCAAGTATATCTCCTCCTCTTGTGAATCTTGTACAGGGTATTCGCTATTACTAGCTGAAACTTGTTACAGAACTCGATTAGTCTTTCTTCTCTTTCATTGCTTGTCCCAAGCCCATATTCTCCTGTAACCTTTTCTTCTACTGCTTCCCCTACAACTGCATTCCATTCGCCCATGACTACTAGATTGTCGTCCCCCTTTACATACTGCATTACCCTTTCAATATCCTCATACACTTTCTCTATCTGTTGATCTTCAGCTTGCGACGTCGGCATGTATACCTGAACTATCTTTGTCGGTGTTGGTCTACTGTCGATTCTGATTAGAACAACCCGGTCACTGAACTGTTCACAGTAACACACCCTCTGCCCTACCTTCCTATTCATAACGAGTCCTACACCTGTTATACCATTTTCTGCTGCTGTTGATATTACCCGATACTCATCTGACCAGAAATCCTTGTCTTCCTTCCACTTCACTTCACTGACCCCTACTATATCTAGATACGTCATTTCTTACGTCATTTCCTAGCAGGATGCAACTTCATCACATTGGGACAGCAACTTACGTGAGTGATTCAGTGACTTTCTACCTCAAGGATGGATAACGCACACGGGAGCCCGAGACATCGTCCTGCTTTCTTGGCCTCCAAGATCGTCAGACATGAGTTCATGCGACTTTTTCTGTGGGGATATGAGAAAGAAAGTGTGTTCATATCGCCCTTACCTCGCGACATAGAAGGAATGAAGAACTGAATAACAGCCGTCATAACTGCTGTAAAAGCAGATACACTGTGTAAAGTTTATGACGAATTTAGCTATTGTCTAGATGTTGCTCGTGCTGCTGCTGGTGGACACAGATAGTTTGTAATAGCGTATCTAAAATTTTGAGATTTCGTATTTTGCAGTTCGACCCATTTTGTAGTATGTTATTATCAATAAATAAGGAGTTATGAAAACAGCTCATTCTTTTTTAAACACCCTTTAATTAAGACCATACGACCACTTTGCTTATTTCATTGATACCATACAATCCTACTGAATCTGTATATTAGGATTCTGGTATGAAATACACATTTCGCGGGTAGAAACCACTTTAACACATTCTACCATATTTTCCTACCATGAACTGGTAAACGACAGCAAACTGAACACAATAATAGGGCAACAGGTTTTATAGGAGACGCTATCATTTGGCTAACTCCAAAATTGTATGACATGTTAAGGAAGCAAGCTGTTGAAAAATGTTGGACTTCAATTAAAAAATCTGGTGAAAAGCAAAATTTACTCAGCAGATTCTGGCGGACGAAAGATCTTTGTTTGACACACAAGTATAATCCTAACCCATCAGTTCGATTAATTTTACTAAAATATAAATCATAGTATTAAATTCTCCATAACTTTGGAAATATTACAGATTCGCAAAACCTAAGTCCACCTGGGAATCAACACAAAAATTTCTTTAATATGACAAATAAATAAATTCTCAGTCATTTTAAATGTCGTTAGAATTACACTTACTTGATTTATCTGAGTTGGCAGACAGATTTGTGTAAATAATAGTGGACACTAGTGTGGTCTCGAATCACATTAATGTACTTTAAAATGAATTTAATATGTAACAGAAAACTGTTTTCAGTTAATGCTATTGTAAATTAAAATAGCGCTAGACGTCATGCAGGTTAACGGTGCGGTATTAGAGAAATGTCTATATTTGAGTCGGCCTCAGTTGGTCAGTTGACCCCTGACAGATGCAGTGGTCTGAGAGTGGCAGCATTGCGGGCTTGCCTCAGCCAATAACGTAACGCGGTTTTGTGGACGTCTCTATGGCAAAGCCTCAGCGTTGTCACAGCTCTGTAGACGGCTACTGTTTTCGCCTGTGGCTGCCGCCGCTTTGCAGTTGAAAGCTGACGCCATTTATAATATAGTCCCGTGACATCAAATACAAAAAAAATGTTCATATGTGTGTGAAATCTTATGGGACTGAACTGCTAAGGTCATCAGTCCCTAAGCTTACACACTACTTAAACTAAATTATTCTAAGGACAAACACACACACACACACACACACACACACACACTCCGATGCCCGAGGAAGGACTCGAACCTCCGCAGGGACCAGCCGCACAGTCCTGACTGCAGCGCCTAAGACCGCTCGGCTAACCCCGCGCGGCAACATCACGTCTCAGAAACTGGTGTGGAGAGCGATATCTTCAAACATATTTTAGAGAGACGTCAGTTACAACCTATGATTGAGTAGAAGTTGTGGCAGGTCACATAAACCTGCAAATTATTCCTGTGAATGCCAAGAAAATATAGGTTGGCAACAGTGCACAAACATATACGTTGTGAGCACAACTTGTGAATTGCTACACACACACACACACACACACACATATATATATATAACGACCAGAAATGGTTGAAGACGAAATCAGGCTTCCACTATTGTTGCTATATTTTTCACAAAATTAGAAGTTCACATCCAGTACAGGCCAGTTTCGGCATTTTTAAGACATTGTTAAGAGGTACTAGCATACAGGTACACAGCGGAAACATTCTGAACTACTATTGTACATTTGTTTGTTTGTAAGCCAGTGTACAGTTTACATGTTTTCGAGCTGTACATCGTTTCCCCAGAATTCAGAAAAGTATTCATTCCAGCATACTATTCGACGAAATGTGAACTTCTTGAAACACTTACAATGTAGGGTTTTACGATCAGCATTAAATTCACTTGCTTGACTTGAGATCCTGGTCGATGCATGAAAGTATTCCCTGGCTTCTTGTCTCCGACTGCGGGAATCTCTTCGGAGATAAAACTTCAGCAACATTAAGCCTTCAACGGAATCCAGAATTTATAGAACTGTATAGAAGACTTCACCGTTCCTTACATGACTCCGATTGTGTGGTAGAGTCTGATTGGCGTCATCGTTCTGGATTAAAACTAATCGATTGTAATCCTGTTGGTGCAAATTTTTTCACCAACATTTTATTGAACTCCCTCTTATTTTCTGTTGGGACTGTCATGGTATGTATAAATCGCAATGGCTTCTCAATACAAGTGCAGACGATGGAGGTATCGATCGGAAAGTGAAACTTCCTCACAGCTGATGAAAACATTTCGATATTTTATGACGCGGTTTAAACAAAGTGTGCCGGCCGCAGTGGCCGAGCGGTTCTAGGCGCTACAGTCTGGAACTGCGTGACCGCTACGGTCGCAGGTCCGAATCCTGCCTCGGGCATGGATGTGTGTGATGTCCTTAGGTTAGTTAGGGTTAAGTAGTTCTAAGTTCTAGGGGACTGATGACCTCAGCATTTAAGTCCCATAGTGCTCAGAGCTATTAGAACCATTGCTCTTCTTCATCATATCTGTGGCTTTAATTCATTGTTTCACTTGCTCAGTATTCGACGACTGACAGTAGTTACATAATCAATTAAAAGCGTGAATCAGCTAAAATTGCTAACGCAAACATTTCCAAGTGAATTCTGCAATTGATATGGTACAGTCTCAAAGTAAACGCATATAATGGTGGAGATAAAAGGTGTAATATTGTTGGTTTCGTAAATAGAGCAATGACCATTTTCATTTTTAAAAATGTGAATCCACTGTTTGCATTTTCATCGAGTGAAAACAGTACATTTGCACCCCCAAAATGAAGCTGCTTTAGCTGAATCACCTTGCGTCGTCAGAACATACGAAAGTTGCCCAGAAAATAATGCACCGCATTTTCTTCTCAGCTGGAAACAATGCCACGAATGCGAAATATCATACTTCGTAATTGAAAGTCTCTTCGGGTTTGCTGCCGGATCCTAAAATTAACTTGACTCGATATTTCGGCCATCCAACTGGTCGCCATCTTCAGGAAAATCCTGCTTCTACAGATGAGTCCCGCTGAGAACTGACGCCAGGTTTTTTTTTCTTTATTGTTATTTTAAAACCTGTACAACAGGCAGGCTGTCAGCACTCCACGACAATCCACACTACAAATTGATGACACGACGCTCAAACACTGAAGATGTCGATGTCACGGGTGAACGATGGAGTGTGATGGTGAACACTGAACACAAAACACGACGGCACACACGAGACACTGATGGGGAGAACAAAGATGGCAATGGCAGAGGAGATGGGAGGAGGAGTAGAGGGACAGGGGAGGGGAAGCCCAGGGGAGGAGTGGGGAGAAATGGAGGATGGAGGGAAGGGGGAGAGAAGGGAGGGAGGGTGCCCAAAGGAACAAACACAGGAAGAGGGAGTGAGGATCAAAGTTGGTAGGAGGGGTAGATGGAGGGGAGGAGGGCATCATCAGGGAGGGGGAGCTGGCGGAACCCACCTTGGAAGAGGGTAAGGAGGGTGGTGAGATGGGGAGCAGGTGGGACGTGGGTATACAGGTGCGGCAGCAGGCGGGGGTGGGAGAGGATGGGGGATACAAGCGGGTGAGGAGGATCGAGTTTACGGGAGGTGTAGAGGATCTGTATCCTTTCAAGGAAAAGGAGGAGGTGGGGGAATGGAATGAGGTCATACAGGATCCGCATGGTGGAGGGGAGACGGATGCGATAGTTGAGGCGGAGAGCATGGCGTTCAAGGATCTGAAGGAATTTGTAAAAGGTAGGGGGGGGCGGAGATCCAGGCATGATGGGCATAACAGAGGATAGGGCGGATGAGGGATTTATAGGTGTGGAGGATCGTGGAGGGGTCCAGACCCCATGTACGGCCGGAAGGGAGCTTGAGGAGATGGAGGCGGGAGCGTGCCTTCGCTTGCATTGTCCAGAGATGGGGGGGGTCCAGGAGAGGCGACAATCGAGGGTGACGCCAAGGTACTTAAGGGTAGGGGTGAGGGCGATAGGACGGCCATAGATGGTTAGATAGAAATCGAGGAGGCGGAAGGAAGGGATGGTTTTGCCTACAATGATCGCCTGGGTTTTGGAGGGATTGACCTTGAGCAACCACTGGTTGCACCAAGTGGTGAACCAGTCAAGATGGGATTGGAGAAGGTGTTGGGAATGCCGCAGGGTGGGGGCAAGGGCAAGGAAGGCGGTGTCATTGGCAAACTGGAGAAAGTGGACGGGGATGACGACTGCGGCATGTCCGCCGTATACAAAAGGTACAGAAGGGGGGAGAAGACGGAGCCTTGGGGCACACCAGCGGAGGGAAAAAAGTGTAGGAATCCCTGTTATGGATGGTGACGTAGGAAGGACGGTGGGAGAGAAAGGAGCCGATCAGACCCACATAGTTAATGGGAAGGGCGAAGGTTTGGAGCTTGAAGAGGAGACAGGAATGCCATATAGGCATGTTCGAGGTCCAGGGAGAGGAAGATTGCAGAGCGACGGGAATTAAGCTGTTCGGAAAGGAGATGTGAAGGAGAAGGTAATAGGAAGAGCTGGATGGCCGAAAGCCACACTGGGTAATGGGAAGGAGGTGGTGCTGGCAGAGATGCTGGTGCATGCGTTGGGTGAGGATCGATTCCAGGACCTTGCTGAAGACCGAGGTAAGGCTGATAGGACGGTAGGAGGAGACGGCGGACGGCGGTTTGCTGGGTTTAAGGAACATCAGGATACAGGAGGTTTTCCACAGGTCGGGGTAGTAGCCGGTGGACAGGACTACATTGTAGAGCCTGGCCAAGGCAGAGAGGAAAGAGACAGGAGCTTCACGAAGGTGGCGGTAGGTGACACGATCATGACCAGGGGCAGTGTTGCGTTTTGTGCAGAGTGAAGCAATGAGATACTGTGTAGTGGTATGGGCATTGAGTTCCGTGTGTGCAATGTTGTCCAAGTACTGGAAACCAGGTGCGAGGGGAGGGACAGAGGTGTCAGTTTGATCACGGACATCTGGGAAGAGGGAGTAATCGAACTGGGGATCGTCGGGGATGGGAAAGACATCGGAGAGGTAGGAGGCAAAGTGATTGGCCTTACTAAGGGTGTCAGGGAAGGGGTGATCATCATGGAGAAGAGGATAGTAGGGGGAGGGTTTAGTTCCGGTAAGGCGATGGAAGGCTGACCAGAACTTGGACGAGTTTATAGGTAGGGTAGCATTTAACAGGTGCATGTCTGTCGCCATTCCCGGCGTTTCTTAGTCGCGAGCAAGTTTTGGTTGTGTCGCTGGAGTTGCCGGTGGCGTCATAGTGTGTCCAGGTCACACGTGTGGAGGAAGGCACTGTAGAGACAGCAGGATTCAAGGAGGAGGAGGACGGCCTGTAGGGGTAAGGTAGGACGGTGGGGGTAGATGGCGACAGTAGGGACGTGGACCTCCACGGCCTCAGACAAGGCCTGCTGGAGAAAGGAGGCGGTATGGGTAACATCGTCAGGGTGGTGGTAGGTGAAGGGGTGGCCTTCCACCTGGGTGGAGAGGGTATCCCGGTAGGCATTCCAGTCGGCACGGGAATAATAATGGATGTACTCTGGGGGGCTCATTACGAGGGTTGGGGCGGGGGCGACGACCGGCTGAAATGGTGAAGAGGACAGGGAGATGGTCGCTACCAATGGGGTCCAGGACATCCACCGCCATGCGGCCAAGGAGGTTGGGGGAGGAGAGGATGACATCATGAGTGGAGTTGGATTCGGGGCGGGTGTGCTGGAGAACTGGGACGAGGTCGCCTTGGAGGGTGGAGAGGAACCGATGCCACCGCCATAACTGGGTGGTGGAACGACTATGGATGTTGAGGTCGGCGGCGATCATGTAGGAGGAGAAGGTATGATCAGTGTGGGAGAGGAATTCGAAAGGAATAGGGGCGTTAGGGCGGACATAGATGGTGACGCAGGTGACGGTATGGCCGGGGAAGAAGAGACTAAGGATCAGGAGTTCGGTGGGGTCAGGAAGGACACGTTGGAGCTGAACCAGGATCTGGCAGTGGTGACCAATGGCAACTCCACCACGCGCAATCAGGAGGGGATTACCGGAGCGGTGGAGAAGGTAGGGCGAAGTGTGGATGGTATGGTGGGGTTGGAGGAAGGTTTCATTGAGGAGGAAGGAATCCACGAGGTGGGTTGCAAGGGTGTGCATGAAGAAGTTCTTGTTGGCGGGAAGGGAACAGATGTTGTTGAACAGGATACGGTGCTGTCGCGCCATTACAGGGATTTAGACGAGGGTGTTGAGACGGGAGAAGGTGAAATGGGCCTGCTTGTGGGAGTAGGTGGCATACATTTTTAGGTGGAAGATGGAACGCGCGGCGAGGGAGACCTGTTGGAGGGTGTGAGGGCGCTGGAAAGGGTGGACGGTTTGCAGGACAATGGTGACGAACCCGATGATGTCCTCAGTGGTCAGGGAACAAGGGAATTGCCAGAAGGGGTGGGGGCATCCAGAGGGTGGACAGTGACGGTGAGTTCAGGAGTGGTTGGAGGGAGTCGGGCTTTACATTTCTGGGAGTAGGTGGGATGGGGGAGATTGCAGGTATTACAGGAGGGAGGGGAGTGAAGGTAAGGGCACTGCCGGAGGAAGTGCACTTGTTTACAATGTGGGCAGGTGGGGGCCTCGCGGCACTCAGCTGTTGGGCATGCATTGTAGTGGAGACACCTCTGGCAGTGAAGGAATTGAGGAGGGGAATTGGAGGGGTCGACCTTATATCGCTGGTTGAAGAGGAGGGCACCCTCCTTCAGGAGATGGTCAATGGAGGGGGTGTCCTCAGAGAAAACCCGCATAAGGCAGGTGGGGCCGGCCAAGTTGAAAATGCGGCGGACCGCCCACACCTCCCGTGAGGGATGTGCCTTGAGCTCCGCCAACACCTCCTCCTCCGTGATCGTTGGACTGAGCCAAGTGATCACGGCAGTGAGGGTCAGCGGGCGACGCGGGGGCTGGGGTTGGCGCATAGGAGGTGGGGAGGTGGTGCAGGGGTGAGGGAGGCGTTGGGGCCAAACCATGTGATGGGGAGGTGGGAGAGGATGTCAGTATGGAGGGTGGGGCTGGGGAAGGAGATGAGAACAGAATACCATCTGAAGAGTGAGATGGGGGCACTAGCAAAGTGTTGGCGGAGGAGGGAGAGATTCCGGGCCTCGAGAAGGGAAGGATCTGGATGGGAGAGGAGGTATTTGTATAAAGATGGAGGAGGAGGAGGAGGATGAGGTGGAGGGAGCATGACCAGGCAGTATGTTATCCTGGGGGGTGAAGGAGGATGGGGCGGGGCCTTCTTGGGAGCGGAGGAGGTGGGGGTACCACTAGGGCGTTTAAGGGCGGCGGAAAGGTGGGTGGTGATATGAGGGACGGGAGCTATAGGGAGGTGGCGGGAAGTGGTAGGTGCCGGCGTGGACGCAGTAGTCGGCGCCAGAGATTGTGATGGTGAAGGCGACGGCGACGGCGATGGCGGTGGCGGTGATGGCGAAGGCGATGGGGAGAGCTGGGCATGGGCAGTGGCCCATTGGGCCACCGCCCAAGCAGGAGCTGCAGTGACAGGCTGGGGGAGTGGGAGGAAAGGATCAGAGGTAGAGGAGCGGAAGGAAGAAGCTGGGGAGGGGGCGACAAAGAGCGAGGGAGAAGGGAGAGTTAGAAGAGGGGGGATGGAAAGAGGGGGGGCGACTGGGCACACCATGTAATGATGGTGGTGGCGGCGGAGGGCTAAGTATACACTATGGCAGTGGTGGTAGTGGTGGCAGTGGTGGTGGGGACTGACATGACGACAGGGAAGAACTAAAACAGTACAGGGCGAAAAAGAGAGGAAAAAACCGGGGACGGACGAAGGCGGACGAAGACGGACGAAGACGGGGACCAGAGTCCCACGCTGCTGGCGCTGGCGATGGCTGGCAGGAACGCCGCAGCTGCTGCTGCCGCGGACGGGGCCAGGGCCGCTGCTGCTGCTGCTGGCTGGACCGCTGCTGCTGATGCTGCTGCTGGCTGGACCGCTGATGGCTGCTGGCCGGGACCGCTGCTGGCTGGCTGGCTGGCTGGATCGCTGCGACCGCTGCTGCCGCTGCTGCTGCTGCTGCTGCTCGGCTGGACCGCTGCTGCTCGGCTGGCTGGCTGGCTGGACGGCTGGATGGCTGGCACCTGCAACCCTAACGCTTCGATTAGTGCACGAAAACACAAATCGAAGGGCAGTACTCGTAGCGAGGTACCGCCGGAGATGGACGCTAGGTCGCAAATCAGCGTCCTATATAGGCCACCGTTCAGTACACGGCGCATGCGCCGCCCATCACGGTTTCTGCTTTCCAAAACAGGGAGGTGGCGCCGCCCTTAGTGAAACACTGCTGGCAACGATATATCGCAATCAAGGCGGCACCGAAGAACGCTCAGTTTCGATACGAGATAATACTGGATTGCACGTTTTGCTAAGAGGAAACCCATTGTCTCTGTTGATTAAATTATCAGCCAACCTAATTTCAATCGCCTCTTTATAGACACTGTTCCAAAAATCGGAAATGTTGGCAACCACAACAGTTTCCTCAAATTTCATTTTGTGTCGCTCATTTAGGCAGTGTTCTGCTACTGCCGATTTTTCCGGCTGTTGTAGCCTCGTATGACGGCGATGTTCCACACACTTGTCATGCACTGTGCGAATAGAACGGCCAGCATAAGCTTTCCGACACTGACCCGGAATTTTATACACCCCGGGTTTCCTAAGCCCCAAATCATCCTTCACAGAGCCGAGCAGAGCCCTAATCTTAGAAGGTGGACGGAACACACTCGTAATGTTGAAATTCTTTAAAATTCGTCCAATCTTAAACGATAAGCCTCCAGCGTAAGGAAGAAAGGCCACAGATCTATGTTCCTCTTCGTACACCTCCGGTGATGGTCCAAATTCCATAGCCCGACGAATCTGCTTCTCGGTGTATCCATTTTCCTTAAAAACAGTTATCAAATGCTCATGTTCTTGGGTTAAGCTGTCTGCGTTGGAAATGGCATATGCTCTCCATACCAAAGTCCGAAGGACGCCACTACGTTGGTGTGGTGGATGACAACTCTTAGGATGCAGATACCAATCTGTGTGTGTCGGCTTTCGGTGAACACTGTGTCCCAAAGTTCCATCTCGTTTTTTTATAAACCATTACGTCTAAAAGTGGAAGCATCCCATCATTTTAAACCTCCACAGTAAATTTGATATAGGGATGAAGACAGTTGAAGTGGTCCAAAAATCTGTTAAAAGCATCACGTCCATGCGGCCAGACGAAGAAGGTATCGTCCACATATCTCCAGAAGCACGTTGGTTGCAAAGCTGAAGTCCTCAGTGCCATGTCATCGAAGTCCTCCATAAATAAATTGGTGACTATGGGTGACAAAAGACTACCCATAGCCACTCCGTCATTCTGTTACCGTTAAATAAAAAATACGTGGAGGTCATCACATGACGACAAAGTTTCACCAGCTCTTCATCTAGTTTGATCAAACTAAGGGACTATTACGCCGGGAAAGCCTACGTAATCACATTATACTTCGTACGTCGTGAGGTCTGACAGCTGGCAGCACAATTGCCAGTAGGGACGGGCAGCGAGGCAGCATCGGTCGTGCAGCACGTCAACACTGGCACTGGGGCGTTGCCACCGTAACAGAAACAAAGGCTCACGATCTGATTGGCTGTCGTGGATGCGCGAAGCACGTGCGCCTAGACCGAGTCAACTGTCAGAGCTCTTCTCTCACCGTACCCTCTTTAGGTATGTATTACTCGTATTATTTGAAGTCTCCTAAGTGAGCGCGCCAGGTTTCCGTCACGATAGCGTAGCTGCAGGACAGTTTCAAAGGGGCGTTTGTAGGTGATGTACGTTACAAGCAACGTGCCGTCATTGAATTTATCATTGCGGAGAAAGAAACTGTGGAGAATATTCACAAACGCTTGTGCTAAGTCTATGTAGCATCTGCTGTCGACAGAAGCGCAGTTAGTCGCTGATCACGGAAGGTGAGGTCATCAGAAGGCGGTTCGGCGGAGCTCCACGATTTGCCGCAGTTAGGGAGACCATCCCCGACTGTCACACCTGACCTAGCGGAGCTCCACGATTTGCAGCAGTTAGGGAGACCATCCCCGGCTGTCACACCTGACCTAGCTCCCACGGACTTCCACTTGTTTGGGCCATTAAAGGATGCCATTCGTGGAAGATATTTTGAGGAAAATAAGGAGGCGTTGCACACAGTGAAGCATTGGCTCCGCCACCAGGACAAGGATTGGTGTACTTGTTTTGCGCTCTAGGAAGGCCATTGAAATTTTGGGTATGTTGCTATGAGACCAAACTGCCGAGGTCATCGGCCCGTAAGCTTACACACTACCTAATCTAACTTAAGCTAACTTACGCTAAGACAACACACACACCCATGCCCAAGGGAGGACTCGAAACACCGACAGGGGGAACCGGAAGGCCACAGAACGGGATGGAGATCACGTGGAAAAATAGAATGTATAGATAAAACACCATATTGTCTTGTGTGTTATTGTCAATATTTTCAATAAAGAATTGTTGGAGAAAAAAAAGTGGTGCATTACTTTCTGGGAAACCCTCATAGTATTCAACGAATACACAACACTGATGCACCACATTTCTCAAAAAGTGAACCATAAAGACTACTCTACTCGCGTGCCATGCAAATTGAAAATACGTACAGCGGAGCGAATTAAGTAAAGAAATATGGGAGACTGTAAGTTGAATAATGTAAGAACGCCCCACACAGAATTGACATAAAAGAAAGAATCGTAATAAAGAAGAAACGAACGTTCAAGTTTCTATAGCTGGCGTCGCACATCAACTCTAGCTCGATGTGCGTTCTTCATATCACAAATGTCTTTTGCGAAATCTGTGTTCCTTTTTGGGATACAAGATTTCATTTCATTATAAGCGCCAGTACATTATGTGTAACCAATCTGCAGAATTATCTGTTAACTGATTTTATCAAAAAATGGTTCAAATGGCTCTGAGTACTATGGGACTTAACTTCTGAGGTTATCAGTCCCCTAGAACTTAGAACTACTTAAATCTAACTAACCTAAGGACATCACACACATCCATGCCCGAGGCAGGATTCGAATCTGCGACCGTTGCGGTCGCGCGGTTCCAGACTGTAGCGCCTAGAACCGCTCGGCCACTCCGGCTGACTGATTTTATCACATCTATGACGGCACGAAGCGGAAAACTACTTGCACTACACAGTACAAAAATCGCCATTTGGGCAATATGGCATTTCCGTCAAGTGACCAATAACTATGGAAAGTTGCTCTACGAGGTTAATATGTTTCCACAGGTAATTGTTTTTTCTCTTAGGATGCAGTGCGCCACACTGGAACCAACGCGGCATTAACTTGCTCCAGCGATTTCATCTTTCAATGCGACGCTGTTTCGAATGAGATCCTCTAAGCACCTTGTCATAAGGAGTACATTAGAGTCCCATTAGTTGGCTACTTGGCAAACCTGAACCAGTAAGGAGATTATGACGGACTAGTTGTCCAAATGCGTGATCAATTTACAAACACAACGTATTTCTGGAAGACACGATCAAGTTCTTAAAAGTATCATGCCGCTATGTATAGTCAAAAACAATTTGAAGAAGTTGTTAGTGGGAAAATGTGTTTGTAAATTAATCACACATTTGTCCAACTAATGCATCATAGTCTCCACAGTGACATCAACACATAGTTACGCTAAGTAAGGCTTCATTTTTTTCTGGTCAGTCGTTATGAAGAATCTTTATTTCGATTATCAAATTATCATAAACGCTCCATAGCCCGTTGGGTAGACATGAGACCGTTGAGGCGCGTGTCAAAATGTGTAATTTTGTAAAGGATGCTGGAACTCCTTACTTTATATAGATATTAACTTATTTCAACGTTTCGAAGACGTAAGCACTTTTAAGAATTTTCTGCAAATGGAGTACGGAACGATGTTAAATCAGCGGATTTCGTTTGCAGACTTGAAGTTAAATTACATTCTCGAAGCTCCCTCAATTTGGAAGAAGATTACTCAGAAATCGTTCCCCTTCGCGTTCTCAGCGGGTATGTCGCACGGTAGGGCTACAGAGAAATGAGACTTGAAACAATGACTGCTGTTAGCTATAGATGTTGATTCCCTCACCCTTATGATAACAAAGATTTTAGCGTTTGCTACATGCAATCATTATTGGTCGTTAGATTCAGACAAAGTGTTCTGAAGCAAGAAATTTGCGATTATGGAAATAAATAATCTAGATACCTATAAATCAAAATCGACAACACAAATAACATAATGAAGTACTGAAAGAGAGGCTGTAAGGCATTAAAAACTTAGAGTTGAAAAATATTGTATTGAAATAGAATACTGATGGCAACATTTTAATTTTGAAAACATTTAGGTTAACGTAGGTGACGTACCTTTATTACGACGTTTGTTATTGTAATGCAAGAAAGGATAAAATTCAGAAATCTGCACCTTCAAACAATATACAAATTAAGTATGTGACACAGCAGCAATACTTAATTGTAAAATAATATCGCATATAAGATTTTGAACGACATAAAACATGACATAAAAACGTCAGCTTTCATTAGTAACAAAAGAATGCAAACAAAATGTTCACATCTTGAATAACTTTTGTGAAGATGTAATGTACTTTTAAGAGCAAAAGCTTTCACTTAAAAATACAACAGATTTAGGATAAAAGTAAATCACTTGTGTCTTGAATATCTCTGTGGAAATATAGCAATAAAAGTTAGGGTCATTTTATTAAAAAATGGAAATTTTTCTACTACTGACAAACGAAAGCCATCCTGAACAAGGAAGATGAAAAGGGATTATTTTATAAGAAAAGCTGTAGTGAATTTACCCCGAACAGGGATATCAGATGAAAGGTGGATATTTTATAAGAAATTATACTTCCATGCCGAAATGTTGGCCAAGGATGAGCTGCCTTGGGCAAATCATAAGGTCCTGCAGTCACTACCTACTGGCCTCATATGGAATTTCAGGCTTGATAGAATGTTATTCAGCTATTAAAAACATTAATATTGATTAATGATCAACGGGTATCGTGGAAGTTTACGCAGGAGCTCGGTGGTCGTATTAACGCAAGAACTGCGCCAGAATGCATGTTCTCTCCCGCTTTTTAGCCGTTAATAAGAAGCACGTCATCGGATCGGATTAAACATGTAGAAGCAGAATAACTTTGGCATCATACTGAGTATTTACAAAAGATGGTTACCATAATTCCATCGAATGGCAATTTATTAGAATATAAGATTCCCTAAGATGTCCACGTAGGCGGGAGGAATGGTTTTAGGACACAAATCTTCAGTTTACGAACAAAGGTAATACAATTACAATTAAATTGTTACTTAACACAGATCATAAAGTAACATGCTGTATTTAGGGAAGTTACTGCGGGTAAATTTGGCCACAGGTACCTGACGGGTGCGAAGTGGATAGAAACCGGGTCAAATCCACTAGGCCTAGTTAACACGTACGCTCACATACACGTTTTCTCAGATACTAATGGCGCAAAACTACTACAGTTAAACACACTAGAGCGTATGCAGTAGGAACACTGGCATTTTACTGGGCAGGTACTGAATCATCAAAAGTTGATTTTAGTCTATAAATATAAAATGAGAAAGAATTCCTTATGCATGTTGGTACTCGCTCTTCTCGTAATTTTAACTATTACGAAATGGGTCAGGGTACTATTTGATTGATACAAACTAATCAACAAGTGGCGTAGGCTGCCCACAAAAGCTACGTTCACCAAGGAAAAGAAACAACTTGTGCTAGATCTTCACAAACAGTAAATTAGAACCTTGAAGATGCTAGTGTACCCTTAAACAATTTAGACTGGTAATGGACTAATCATGCCACACTCACAAAGGACTAAGACCAATGGTGCTGGTAACATGCTGAAAAATAACAAAATAACGAATAATTCCCGTAACTCTAATGAACAAATACGTGTACGAATTACGAACTGAATAATGCAGGGGAGACTAACTGCCACAGGCATTGAGAAACGTAGTTGCATTTGTTCATGGATAAATACCTACAATACACCTTTTTCTATACGTAAAGCTAAAAGAAAACTAACCAAAAAATATAATCGCAAATGCGCTATCGAATTATATTTTTAACTGAAACAGATTAAAATTTACTACATGTTGAAATGAAATAACTCGTTAGTCAGCTTCAAATTATACAGGCTCCAAGGAGCCCCTCGATGATACTCAGAGATACTGGAACAAGAGCGCCAATCCTCTCATTTATTCTTCCAATCAGAAGGGTAGACCCGAGAGGCTGTGGGTTAAATTGGTCCAGTTACACTCATTATTTCTCTAAAGGCTCATCTACAAAGCGAAAGAGTAACTTATCGTGAGATTTGCGTACCGTATACATGGTGGAAAATCCTAAACGATGGCACGTATGAAGAGAAAGTGGCTGTACCGCTTCAGCATACTTTTGAGGAAAAAAAATTATGAGTCTACACCGAATAACAGTAATTCTTACAGCTAAAACTGGGAGTGGACAACAAAACAGGATTTTATGTGATAGTCGTTGCTACTATGTCACCGATTTCGTTTGAATAGAGATCATTGAGGAGAACTCTGAACACGCCATTCGAATTTTCATTTTGAATAACTAAGTACCTAGCATAATACTTGTTTGGCCTACTCTTCTACTGCGCGAAAGAAGAGTATCAAAGTAATTTTATATGTTCTTACAATTATACGTTCTTGGCAGTCATAGGATTAGTACGATACAAAGTTTTATCCATTGCAGGTTTCTTCTTCTGTGCACAACTAATGGAATCTCGCACCCACATCAAACTATTTAACTATTTCTTGTGTTCAAACATGCGTGTCTCTCTCTCTCTCTCTCTATATATATATATATATATATATATATATATATATATATATATATATATATATATAGGGTGAGTCACCTAACATTACCGCTGGATATATTTCGTAAACCACATCAAATACTGACGAATCGATTCCACAGTCCGAACGTGAGGAGAGGGGCTAGTGTAATTGGTTAATACAAACCATAAACAAATGCACAGAAGTAAGTTTTTTTAACACAAACTTACGTTTTTTTAAATGGAACCACGTTAGTTTTGTTAGCATATCTGAACATATAAACAAATACGTAATCAGTGCCGTTTGTTTCATTGTAAAATGTTAATTACATCCGGAGATATTGTAACCTAAAGTTGACGCTTGAGTACCACTCCTCCGCTGTTCGATCGTTTGTATTCGAGAGCACCGAATTACGTAGGGATCCAAAGCGAACGGTGATGGACCTTAAGTACAGAAGAGACTGGAACAGCACATTACGACCACATGCTAACACCTTTTTATTGGTCTTTTTCACTGACGTATATGTACATTACCATGAGGGGTTAGGTACACGTACACACGTGGTTTCCGTTTTCAATTACGGAGTGGAATAGAGTGTGTCCAAACATGTCAGGCCAATAGATGTTCAATGTGGTGGCCATCATTTGCTGCACACAATTGCAATCTCTGGTGTAATGAATGTCGTACACGCCGCAGTACATCTGGTGTAATGTCGCCGCAGGCTGCCACAATACGTTGTTTCATATCCTCTGGGGTTGTAGGCACATCACGGTACACATTCTCCTTTAACGTACCCCACGGAAAGAAGTCCAGAGGTGTAAGATCAGGAGAACGGGCTGGCCAATTTATGCGTCCTCCACGTCCTATGAAACGCCCGTCGAACATCTTGTCAAGGGTCAGCCTAGTGTTAATTGCAGAATGTGCAGGTGCACCATCATGCTGATACCACATACGTCGACGCGTTTCCAGCGGGGCATTTTCGAGCAACGTTGGCAGATCATTCTGTAGAAACGCGATGTATGTTGCAGCTGTTTGGGCCCCTGCAATGAAGTGAGGACCAATGAGGTGGTCGCCAATGATTCCGCACCATACATTTACAGTCCACGGTCGCTGTCGCTCTACCTGTCTGAGCCAGCGAAGATTGTCCACGGACCAGTAATGCATGTTCCGTAAATTCACTGCCCCGTGGTTTGTGAAACCCGCGTCATCGGTAAACAGGTAGAACTGCAACGCATTCTCTGTTAATGCCCATTGACAGAATTGCACTCGATGATTAAAGTCATCACCATGTAATTGCTGATGTAGCGACACATGAAACGGGTGAAAGCGGTGACGATGCAATATGCGCATGACACTACTTTGACTCAGTCCACCGGCTCTCGCAACGTCCCGTGTACTCATGTGTGGGTTCATGGCAACAGCAGCTAACACACCAACTGCACCCGCTTCTCCTGTGACGGGCCTGTTACGGATCCGTTTGCGTGCTACGACCATACCTGTTGCATACAGTTGGCGGTAGATGTTTTGCAATGTGCGGCACGTTGGATGCTCTCTGTCCGGGTACCGTTCTGCATACACCCTGCGGGCTTCAGCTGCATTTCGTCGACACTCGCCATAGATGAGTATCATCTCCGCCTTTTCAGAGTTCGAATACACCATGGTCACAGTTCCTACAACACTACACTATCACAGACGTCTGGTAACGCGGTGTTCTACGGTTGGTCTGCGTGCGGAGACGAATGCAGAATAACAATAGCAGCAAGCGCTACATCCGGACACTGCGACAGCTAGACCAAACCACAACAGTGCACTACAGCCACACTCGTAAACACGGTCGTCATCGTAAACATGTCCCTGCAGATGGTGCTCACCGACCGTGGTCCGTGTTTGCTACAACACGCAACTGAACGTCGGAGGTTTCAAGCGTCAGCTTTAGGTTACAATATCTCCGGATGTAATTAACATTTTACAATGCAACAAACGGCACTGATTACGTATTTGTTTATGTGTTCAGATGTGCTAACAAAACTAACGTGGTTCTATTTAAAAAAACGTGGGTTTGTGTTAAAAAACATACTTCCGTGCATTTTTGTATGGTTTGTATTAAACAATTACACTAGCCCCTCTCCTCATGTTCGGTCTGTGGAATCTGTTCGTCAGTATTTGATGTGGTTTACGAAATATATCCAGCGGTAACGTTAGGTGACTCACCCTATATATATATATATATATATATATATATATATATATATATATATATATATAATCTGCTCCCCATTCCCTCTATTAATATTCTAGGGTGAATAAGTATAGATGCATGTGCATTCAAAATATGTCTGAGACGTCCTGAGGAAATAACTAGCTACTTTATCTGATGGCTGCCTCTACCTCCCTCTCTGGTCACATTCTCTATACATACAGGGTCTTCATTTTAACTGAAGACACTGAAATATCTCGAAAAACATCGGATCAAAAAATTTATAATTCCTTTTTTTTTGTCTCTACCCCCCCCCCCCCCCCCCCCCCCGTTGGACGACAGGGAGGGGGGGGCGGCGACTTCGAAATCTTCAATTGGAACCCTCGTTTTATTACTGCAGATTACGATTATACGGCAAAAGCTACTTACGGTTTGTCTTAAGCATTTTCTCAGTTTCGCCGCTGGTGGAGCTGTAATTGGAGGAACATGCGACATGCCGAACAAGGTACTACTCGCCGCGCTATCGTGGCCGTTTAGTGAAATACGACGTATCATAGCTGGCAGTACACTGAGCCCCGGGCTCACGTATCGTGCAGACATAGATAAGGTAGCGTCTCTAAACACTTCAGTACTCACGCAGTGTATATTGCCTGCACACCTTCTTCTCATTTAGATAACAGACGTGCAATTGGATGATGAATGTTGCAACTACCGAAGAAAAAATTGAAATTATTCGGATTTACGGAGGATATCAGAGAAATGCTGAGGCTGCTGTAACCTTGTACGCTGAGCGATTCCCAGAGAAAACTGACTCTCGTTCATTCTTCTATGAGGTTATGAACGCCTTTATGTCTGATGACAACGTTTTTTTCCTATTTCTTCTTTTTCTTTGGGTCATCAGTCTTCAGACTGGTTTGATGCGACCAACCACGAATTCCTCTCCTCTTCAACGAGAATAGTCGTTTTGTTGCCACTTCTCTAAATGATTTTAGAAATTCTGATGGAATGTTACCGATTCATTCTTTATTATTTGGTAGTAAGTCCTCCAAAGCTCTCTTAAATTCTGATACAGGATCCCCTATCTCTTCTGAATCGACTCCTGTTTCTTCTTCTACCACATCAGACAAGTTTTCCCCTTCATAAATGCCTTCCATGTACTCTTTCCACCTATACACTCCCTCCTCTGCATTTAACGGTGAAACTCCTGTTGCACTGTTAATGTTATGACCCTTGCTTTTAATGTCAGCGAAGGTTGTTTGACTTTCCTGTATGCTGAGTCAGTCCTTTCGACAATCGTTTCCTTTTCGATTTCTTCACATTTTTCATGCAGCCATTTCGTCTTAGCTTCCCTGCACTTCCTATTGATTTCATTCCTCAGCGACTTGAATACATGTATCCCTGAATTTCCCTGAACATTTTTGTACTTCCTCCTTTCATCGATCAACTGAAGTATTTCTTCTGTTACCCAATGTTTCTTCGCAGCTACGTTCTTTGTACCTATGTATTGTTTTGCAATTTCTGTGGCTGCTCTTTTTAGAGATATACATTCCTCTTTATTGTACTGCCTACTGAACTACTCCTTATTGCTGTATCCTTAGCGTTAGAGAACTTCAAGCGTATCTCGTCATCTCTTAGTACTTCCGTATCCCACTTCTTTGTGTATTGATTCTTCCTGACCAATATCTTAAATGTCTAATGTCTTAAACTTCAGCCTACTCTTCGTCACTACTATATTGTAATCTGAGTCTGTATCTACTCTGGGATACGCATAATCCAGTATCCGATTTTGGAATCTCTGTGTGACCATGAAGTAATCTAACTGAAGTCTTCCCGTATCACCTGGTCGTTTCCAAGTATACCTCCTTCTCTTGTGATTCTTGGACAGAGTATTCGCTATTACTAGCTGATATTTATTACAGAACTCAATTAGTCTTTCTCCTCTCTCATTCCTTGTCCGAAGCTCATGTTCTCCTGTAACCTCTTGTTCTACTCCTTCCCGTACAACTGCATTCGAGTCCCCCATTGCTATTAGATTTTCATCTCCCTTTATGTACTGTATTATCCTTTCAATATCCTCATATACTTTCTCTACCTCTTCATCTTCAGCTTGTGACATCTTCAGCTTGTGACGTCGGCATGTATACCTGAACTATTGCTGTCGGTGTTGGTTTGCTGTCGATTCTGATTAGAACAATCCTATCACTGAACTGTTCACAGTAACACTCTCTGCCATACCTTCCTATTCATAACGAATCCTACTTCCGTTATACCTCTTTCTGCTGCTGTTACTGTTACCCTACATTCGTCTCATCGGAAATCTTTGTCTTCTTTCCATTTCACTTCACTAATCCCCACTACGTCTAGAGAGAGCCTTTACATTTCTCTTTTTAGATTTTATAGCTTCTCTATCACATTCAAGCTTCCGACATTCCACGCCCCGACTCATAGAACGTTATTCTTTCACTGATTAATCAATCTTTTTCTCATTGTCACATACTCCTCCCAGAGATCCGAATATGGGACTACTCCGAATCTTTTGCCAATGGAGAGATCAACATGGCACTTTTTCAATTACAAGCCACATGTCCTGTGGACACACGTTATTTGTCTTTAATGCAGTGGTTTCCATTGCCTTCTGCATCCTCATGCCGTAGATCATTGCTGATTTTTCCACCTTTAGGAACAGTTTCCCACCTAAAGGACAAGAGAGTGGCCTGAACCTCTGTCTGGCGTCTGTTCCTTTGAGAAGGCCGTTGGCAGAATGAGCGCCAATGCTGGTTATTAATCAAAATTTGAGCAGTGGTGGGCTTACGAACCGAGGACCGAGGACGTTTTGATTACTAATCAGAGACCAGACGTTACCCCTAGACCACGCCAACGTACATTCCGGGAAAAAAATGAAAAACTAAGCTAATGTGTAACAGGAGAGGCTAATAAAAGCGCTATACTAACGCCAGTGTACCACAACCCACGAATAAGCGTCCGTAAATTACACCTTGATTGCGGTATGCTTGTAGGTAATATTGCCAGAACACTGCATCGTCATAATTGTCATCGATACCACGTGACACTGCATCAAAAAATTCATGGTGCCAATTTTCATAACTTGGTAGTGTTTTGTGAAAAGGCACGTCAACGAATACATACGACCCCCAAGTTCTTTGCAGACGCACTACTTTCCGATGAGTCTACTTTCACAAATCATGGTTGACCGGCATAAAATTCGTTGCTGGAGTATAGACAATATCCTCTGGTTACTGAAAGTTGACCATTAACTTTCTTGAACGGTTCATCTCCGGTGTGGCACCATGGGGAACCAACGCATTGGTCGGTATTTCATCTCAAGCACGTTGGATGGACCCAAATATTTAGTTTTTGGAACAGGTAGTACTACAGCAGGATGTTGCCCAACGTATGTGGTGTCAACATGACGGTCTCGCAGTGCAGTACGCGTTTGAAGAACTGTAGATATTTGACCATATTTACTCTGGCCTTATTAATTGGCACCCTAACTCGCCGCATTTGACATCGCCGGATTTCTTTCTGTGGGGATATTTCGAGGTTTCGGTGTAAAGTGCCAACAGGTTGTGAAGACTGGTTCGACTGCTTCAGAAATGTCTGTACTGACATTCCCGCAGATATGCTTTTGTCCTCTGTATGGTCATTCGGAAAGTGGCTCTCCAAGTGCATTGAAGCTGACAGTACTAACTCTTACTCCAATTAGATAAGTGGAGTAGCTTTCCCCTCGAGCCACGGGCACAGTGGCTCGTCGAGTAGTCCCCTATTCGATGTGTTGGAGGAGTCGAACGTTGCGATTAGAGTTACGAAATACTGCCCTGTCCTATCCTCGCAGCTTGGAGGTGGGGGTCCCACGTCCATTGTATATTCAAGGGACATTGAGTAGTATGTCGTAAATTACGATTGTTTACTCATTTCCATTTCTCTGATTACGGCACTATCCGTGGCGAAAAGAAGAAAATGCTTCATACAAAAGATGTAGAATTTGGCGTAGAATCGTAATCTGCAATGAAAGAAAAGCTGGATTCCCACTGAAGGTTTCAAAGTTGGCCCCACCCAACCACCCACGCACGGGGATGGGTCGAGGGGGCGGGGGGTCGAGTAAGATATCGTTATATGTCCTCCTCCGAGGCAACCAAATTAAACTGGAATTATATATATATATATATAAATATATCTGTGTGTGTGTGTGTGTGTGTGTGTGTGTGTGTGTGTGTGTGTAGTACATCTGTGATATAGGGGAAACCAATAATTATGTACCAAACCACAAACTAAAGTAAAATAGAAACATTCTCAAATACTATGTTTTCTCTCCAATATATTATTTTGCATGGTGCCCCCAACACGCATATTAGTCCTAGCAGTGGCAACACGTTGTCTTTCTCCGACGACTCTCCATTCTGCGCACAGTACTGGGATCTGGATATGAAAGTTCCGGGGACACACTGTAATCATCGTTGTCTAGATCCAGAACCTGACGTGATGGTATGGTGTGCCTTCGGTTACGTAACACAGCAATCTGTCCTTCGATAATTTGGGCTGCAGTCGTTAGGTTACTAACGTGTTAAGGCCTTCGTTTGCGGCTGTCTTCGAGATCTCTGTGTTGTCGTCTTTTAACGTCATGAAGGTACACTGCATGTATCTCGTGCTGTTCTGACCTGCCTCGATACAGGACGTTCGATCGCTGCGCTCGCCGTATGTTCTCCATATCTCTCAACCTTTTCAAACATCTGGTCCACGGCCACCGAGAGTCTGTCACTTCACCTTCCACCAGCAACTGGTACAGAGTTAAAGGAGCGTAGAATGACATAATCCTATCTGTCATCTAAGTTCGAATGACTGTCATAGTTGGCAGCTCCACGTACTAAAATTCGCACCCTGTATTCACACAAACCACCTACAAATTTAGTCAGGTATTGTCTCTACTTACTGCTGTTACATTACAGTAGGCTACCGTAGACTAACAATACGTAAGTGCAGGCTACGGTAGTTTTTCTAATAGCCTTTGACAGTTAAGATGTACCTACGTTACCTGTACATTAGGTGTGTTGCATACCAATCGGGCTTTGCCTCATATCGATCACTTCGCTTATATATGCAATCAGTGTCTTATTAGATACACCTAGAAACCGGAAGCGGTGAGCTGTCTATAAAATGAGTGAGGATATATAAAGGGCTGCGTAAACTACGGAACATTTTTGTTCTACATAGTTATCCTCCCGTCTGATATTTCAAAATCAACAATTTTATAGCAAAATTGAAACTGTCAATCTTTAACCCAAGTCTCGTTCAAAAATTGTTGATTTGTAACGTATAACAGAGGGATGTTGGAGGAAAAATTTTTGAAAAATTACAGATTTATCATATGACGTCATGAAACGTAATTTCTTTAAAAAATAACACTTCAGCACTTCGTTAAGCTTACATACATTATTTTTCTATCATTCATAAACAACTTTCGCATTTATCAGCAACAGAAACCCTTTGCCTTTATCAATGATGTAGAACGTTCTAAAGAGTACAAAATAACAACAATAATTATATAGACAGCTTTACGTCTCTGCATGTAAACTGTACTTGCATCAGACGTTATTGCCTAGCTTAAACAGTATAAAAGTGCTTGTAAACTGTACTTGCATCAAAAGCTATTGCTTCGGTTATACAATACAAAAGTACAGAAGTTACCCGATCAACTAATTTTTATTTCTTTTAAAATGATTTTTATATTCTATAGGGATGTAACATACACAATACACTAATACTCAATGATGTACGGTTCTAATTATGTGCAAACCAAACAAACAAAAACAAGGAGACTCGTTGATTCCAAGTTACTGTCCCACACATTCATTACGTTTCTTTCCCTGTCAGTGCTATCAATACTACCAATAATCCTACCATTTATTTCATCATTTATGTGTTGCGCTGGAACTACCGAAACGATATTTTGGTAGAACGCAACTTTATACTACACAGTACACATATAAAAAGCAGTATTTCGTTCCTATTCTTCGTGCTACTGCATTTTAGTGGCGAGCAGTAGGTTTTCCAGTCGTTGTCAATACATGTTTTTGGCTGAATGTCAAGAAAATTCTCACTTAACGGAATGAAGCACAAAACAGCATTTTTTCCTCTTTTCAGATATCATTGCCATGATAATTTTCGCCACGTTCCTCTTTTTCTTTTTCAAGTACTACGTACCGCGTTGCGTATAATAAATTTCAAGCGCACTGTTCTTCATGTTCGCCTGGGGAGCAGTTCTTGAGAGTCTTTTCTGTCAGCGACGTAGTAGAAGCCCCCGCTTTCCGCCCGTTACGGCGCACTGCGGCGCCAGTGGCCCCGTTGGCGTATTGTTCCTCGGAGGCGTGCCGAAGTCGACGACTGCGAGCTACCCGCTAACATCGTTTCGACAGCCGTAGAACGCGCACAATATTAACAACTCAGGTGCATTTGGGGGCTTATTTAACGGCAGTGTTTTTTCATGCTCTACATGGGGGACATCATGGTTCCTCTTCAAATGTATTGGTTTTTTACTACAAACCTCTATCGCTCACCGATAGATCTGTACGAACAGATTGGAAAATTGCGCAGGTCGCACCAGTGTTTAAGAAGGGTAGTAGCAGTAATCCATCGCACTACAGACCTGTATCATTGACGTCGGTTAGCAGTAGGGTTTTGGAGCATATTCTGTATTGAAACATTATGAATCACCTCGAAAACATCGTTCTTGTGCAACGCCGCTAGCTCTTTATTCGCACGAAGTAATGGCCGCTATCGACAGGGGATCTCAAATTGATTCCGTATTTCTAGATTTCCGGAAAGACACCGTTCCTCACAAGCGACTTCTAATCAAGCTGCGGGCCTATGGGGTATCGTCTCAGTTGTGCGACTGGATTCGTGATTTCCTGTCAGGAAGGTCGCAGTTCGTAGTAATAGACGGCAAATCATCGAGTAAAACTGAAGTGATATTAGGTGTTCCCCAGGGAAGCGTCCTGGGACCTCTGCTGTTCCTGATCTATATAAATGATCTGCGTGACAATCTGAGCAGTTCTCTTAGGTTGTTCGCAGATGATGCTGTAATTTACCGTGTAGTAAGGTCATCCGAAGACCAGTATCAGTTGCAAAGCGATTTAGAAAAGATTGCTGTATGGTGTGGCAGGTGGCAGTTGACGCTAAATAACGCAAAGTGTGAGGTGATCCACATGAGTTCCAAAACAAATCCGTTGGAATTCGATTACTCGATAAATAGTACAATTCTCAAGGCTGTCAATTCAACTAAGTTCCTGGGTGTTGGAAAGACCACATAGACAATATCGTGGGGAAGGCGAGCCAAAGGTTTCGTTTCATAGACAGGACACTAAGAAGATGCAACAAGTCTACTAAAGAGACAGCTTAGACTACACTCGTTCGTCCTCTGTTAGAATATTGCTGCGCGGTGTGGGATCCTTACCAGGTGGGATTGACAGAGGACATCGGAAGGGTGCAAAAAAGGGCAGCTCGTTTTGTATTATCACGTAATAGAGGAGAGAGTGTGGCAGATATGACACGCGAGTTGGGATGGAAGTCATTAAAGCAAAGAAGTTTTTCGTCGCGGCAAGATCTATTCACGAAATTTCAGTCACCAACTTTCTCTTCCGAATGCGAAAATATTTTGTTGTGCCCAACCTACACAGGTAGGAATGATCATCAAAATAAAATAAGAGAAATCAGAGCTCGAACAGAAAGGTTTAGGTGTTCGTTTTTCCTGCGCGCTGTTCGGGAGTGGAATGGTAGGGAGATAGTATGATTGTGGTTCGATGAATCCTCTGCCAAGCACTTAAATGTGAATTGCAGAGTAATCATTTAGATGTAGATGTAAATGTACTGTGAAAAAGTAGTCAGATGTTCATAAGTTGATCGTGAGCCCTACATATCACTCTTACACCATATTTGAGCAATGAAACGTTCTTTCTGACAAATGACCTACCTTAGAGCATTATTCCATGCAACATTACTGAATGAAATTGCGCGGTATATGTTAACTTGCTGATTAGCCTCTCTCCACGATTTATAATAATTCGAGGAGTAAATGTGATTGAACTGAGCTGCACTAACTGTTCAAAAATGTGTTTAAATTCTGGTGATTATCGACACCACAAAATCTCGAAGTTCGCACCCTAGTGGACTAATATTCTCATTCGTGTAGTACATCATAACGTGCCGATCTGAAGGTGCTGAGTGTATTTGAAATTTAGATGGAGGCTATTTCCAGAGACTCACTTTTAAAAACATTATTTACTGTTTCTTCACTTACTTTATGTATGTTTGGAAATATTACGATACCAGCGTCACGTGCAGGAAGTAATAATTCTACTTATTGTATGTTAAACGGTACGTCTTTTGTGTATATTAAAACAATAGTGGACCTAGGAGTGAGCCTTGTAGATCCCTGTAAGTGAATTCCTCCCAATCAGGAGACTCTTTCCTGCTTACACTGGCTGAATTATTAAGTACCATTTTCTGCGTTCTGTTGGTCAGATGCGACATTATCCATTGATTTTCTATACCATCAGTTGCAGAAAATCTCAATTTATCTAGAAGTGTATAGTGATTCACCCAGTCAAACGGCTTAAATACGTGATAGAAAATACCAACCGGGGCTATTATGTTATTTAATGGTTGTCAAATTTAATGAGTGAACATGTAAATGACGTTCTCTATTGAACAGCTCATCTTAAACCCGAACTGCGACTTACTAGGGATTTCTTGGTAGGTTTCACTTTCCTTTACGTGCTATAATCTTTAACTACATATTACAAACAAGATCCTCCACAAGCCGTTTCTCGCTCTATAGCGTTTTCAAGAGCAAACTGGAATGTGGTTACGGTACTGGATTCTTATAGGGAGTAGGGGTTTCAAATTCCAGTCCAGCCATATAGATAATATTTTAGCTGGGTTTTGTGAAATGATATTGGTTAATCCTATAGAGGAATTGGATGAGTGGTGAAAGCTGACCTCGGCGGCAACCAGATTGCGTTCCGGAGAAATGTAGGAACACATGAAGCAATACTCACCCTAGACACCTTTGACTGAAGAAAGACAAGCCTAAATTTACAATTTGGAGATTTAGAGAAATCTTTTTATAATATAAATTGGGTTAGTCTTCAAAATATTGAAGGAACCTGTTATGAACTACAGGTAGCGAAAGCTTATCTACAACTTTTTTAGAATCCAGACTGCAGTAATAAGACTCGAAGGACATGAAAGGGAGGCAGTAGTCGGGAAGGACTAAGGACTGTAGCCCATCGCTCACATTATTCACTCTGAATATTGAGTAATCAGTAAAGGAGGACCAAGAGAAATTTGGAAACGAAAGTAAAATTCAGAGAAAAAAAAACTTTGAAGTTTGTGGCTGATACTAATTCTGGGTGAGAAGTTAAAAAACTGGGAAGAGTGGCTCAATTAATCAGTAACGTCTTGAAAATTCTTAGGACGGATTCTGTAAAGGTAAAACTTGAGCGATAGAATGCAGCAAAGTTAAGTCAGGTGATGCTGAGGTAATTACATTGTGAACTGAGACATATAATTTATAGAAGAGTTTATTTAGGCAGCAGGATAATCGCCGACAATCGAAGTTCAGAGGATTTAAATTGAGAGTGAGAAATCATTTCTGAAAAAGAGAAATTTACTAACATTGAATATAAATTTAAGTTTTAGCAGTTGTTTCCCGAAAGTGTATGGAGCGTATGAGTAGTAAAGATAAAAAGATAAAAGAAGCGCTCGCAATGTTGTGCTGTAAAAATGCTACATTCCGGCTGTATTGTCAGGTAACTAACGGGGAGGCACTGAATCTAACTGGGAAGAAAAGAGTGTTACTACATAGCTTGACTATAAGATGGACTCGATTGAGGGGAAAAACATAAGGCACCAAGGAATCGACAATTTTGTTAGGGAGGAAACTGCACGAAATGAAATCCTCAGTGGAAGACTAAGGTTTAATTACAGTGAGCAGGATCATATAGATGTAGTCTGCAATAGTTACGAACCAATTAAGAGGCGTTGTCTATCAGCCATCTGCATCACAGTTTGGTACTTTTCTGTTGCATTACTGTTTGGTACTTTTCTGTTGCATTTCTGCTTGCTGGGCTTTAAGAATTATTCATAACAGAGAATATATTAAGAAAATTTGATATGGCGATATCGGATTTTCTGTCCTGTGCCAAGAGTGGCTTTTGAATACCTGTAACAAATCTATCATATTCTGCAGTAGGATTACGCATTTTATAATGCATCCACAATACTTCAGTACCACAGGCCCTATTCACAGAAAATACGAGTAAAATTGTTTAATTTGAACTTGTAGCATGCACAGAAATTCATGAAACGTATACTAGCCATGAATGAAAACTACAGAATATACTGTATGGTAATTTTGATTTACTTGTCCGTATACAATGATGCTTGAAGTCTCTGACAGAGTATGTATTTTAAGTTTCTTCTTAATCATACTGTACATGTTTGTCTTTGCGCCATGCAGGGTGATTCAGCTGCTCCTCTCTATGCCGTTTTATGCAACCCGCACTACGTCTGCATCAAAAACTGTATCCAGACAGGCGACAGCCACGCAATCGATATAGGTTCCCTCTCAGAGTTGTAAATGATTCAGAAATGTTGCCCTTTGAAGAGTGCCTCACCTTCGGAAACTAAGAAATTAACAGGAGATATCAAATTGGAAGCACAGAAGTAACAACTTCCCGGTATATAACCCAATGAAAGGAATACTATATTACTCATTGCGTTAATGTGCTGAAATAGTTTCATAAACAATATTTATACAAGTCTAACATGTCGTCAGATACTTTACCAGTTATTCTGCAAAATTCTGACGTGCTTCACATATGCAGAGCTAAATGGCCAACAAAATTGTTCTGTCATATGGGAATGCACAAAACAAACCTGAAGCACCCTGTGTTTCCATTGAGTTCTATACTGAAGCTGTTACTGCTCCTCTTAATTGCATTGTTGTGATGGTGGTGGTGTGTTGGGGCTTACGGGCGCTCAACATCGAGGTCATCAGCGCCCTGACACACATTAAAGGGAACCAATGCGGACAGACTTAAGAAAACTAAAGCACACACTCAAAGAAAGCAGGAAAAGAAGGAAAATGCTACATAAGAAAGTAAAACCTAGGGAAAGAGGAAAAATAGGAACAAGAATGTCACAGGAGATTTTTATTGGCTGGCCACTTACATAAAATATGGGCGAGCTTGTCACACAGTTTGTAAAAACATTTGACAGGGCACAGAACTTTAAAACTTTAACCACATTCGTCTGAGTGTTGCCTAAAAGAGATGGCAGGTCCGCTGGCAAGTCAGCCGCGGCCCGCTGGTCAGAAAATAAAACGCAATACAATAAAACGTGGCGCACAGTGACCTGGACGCCGCAAGCACCACACATTGGAGGGTCCTCTCACCGGAGCAGGAAGCCATAGGGCTGTGGCCTATTCGAAGCCGAGTGAGGAGAACCTCGTCCCGTCGATGGAGCTGAAAGGAAGTACACCACACACGCATTGTGGGCTTGACTATACGGAGCTTATTGTCAGTCACTTCCAGCCACTCATCCTCCCACCGAAGCATGACCCGTGAGCTCAACAGCGAGGTGAGTGCGTGCAAGGGGATAGCACACTGGGATACTTGTGGGGCGAGACACGCCTCCTTGGCTGCGAGGTCTGCCCTTTCATTCCCAGCAATGCCGACATGCCCCGGAACCCAACAGAAAGCTACGACCTTCCCCAGTCGCTGTAGTCGGAGGAGGGCATCCTGGATGGTCTGGACAATTTTGTCTGCCGGATACAAACGTTGCAATGAGTGAAGGGCACTGAGTGAACCGGAACAGACAAGAAATTTAGGAGAGGAAGAATGTCTCATGTGCTCCAGTGCCCGCAAGATCGCAAACAATTCTGCATCAAAGACAGTAAAAGTCTGAGGCAGTCGGACCTTGAGGACACGATATGGAAAAACAACTGAGTAACCAACAGAATCCCGTTGTTTCGACCCATCCGTAAAAACAGCTACATAGTCGTGGTGCTCAGATAAAATGGCAGAAAATGCTGCATTAAAAACGGTGGCAGGAGTGTAATCTCTCTTGTACTGCAATAAATCTAAAATCACTCCGGGCCTCTTCAGTAACCAGGGTGGCAGGCTGTTAAAACCCAGGATTTGGGGTTGTACAGACCCCACACCGAGGGACTCTAGTACACGTTGCACACGGATCCCAAATGGCAACGTAGCCCGGGGACGGCGGGAAAAATGGCGGTCCAGAAGTGGATGGGCAACAAGACGGTGAGCAGGCGAGCTGGGAGCTGCAAGAAACTTACAAGCCTGGCGCCCCAGCAGGAGCTGCCGCCGGATGGTAAGTGGCGGTTCGCCAGACTCAGCACAGAAGCTGGGTACGAGACTGGTCCGATAAGCACCCGTGGCCAGTCGGATCCCAGCATGGTGAACAGCGTCAAGGATTCGCAAATAAGATTGCCTCGCTGACCCATATACTGTGCACGCATAGCCCAGCCGTGAACGCACAAAAGCTCCATAAAACTGAAGGAGACGCGCCCTGTCCGCGCCCCAAGACCTGTGGCTGAGGCACTTGAGGATGTTCAGTGCCTTCAGCGTTCTGGCTTTCAAGTCACGTAGGTGTGGCAGCCATGACAACCTGGAGTCAAAAATTAGGCCCAGAAACCGCACTGTGTCTCTAAAATGTAGGACAGTATCCCCCATATGCAAGGCAGGCAAAGTAAAACGATGACGAGAACGATTAAAATGAACACGAACACTCTTATCGGCAGAAAACCGAAAACCCGTCTTTGCACCCCATTCCTCTAACCGCCGCACTGTTAGCTGCAACTGACGGCTCACGGTTGCAACACTGGAGGAGGAACAGAAAACAGCAAAGTCGTCCACAAATAAGGAGCACTGTACTGGACTCCTCACTGTAGACGTTATACTGTTGATGGCTATGGCAAAGAGGGTAACGCTTAAAACACTGCCCTGGGGGACACCGTTCTCTTGCTCAAAGCGATCAGACAGTGTGTTACCAACGCGGGTCCGAAAAAATCGCTGAGACAGGAAAGGCCGAATGAAAATCGGGAGGCGGCCACGAAAGCCCCATTGATGCATTTGTGCAAGAATACAGTGTCTCCAAGTAGTATCATATGCCTTACTGATATCAAAGAAGATACCGATACAGTGATGCTGGCGAAGAAAAGCCTGCTGAATAGCCGCCTCTAGGAGGGTCAGGTTGTCGACCGTGGACCGAAATTTTCGGACTCCACACCGGAAAGCGGCTAAGGAACTGTCTGGTCTCTAACAGCCAGACCAGACGCCGGTTAACCATCCGTTCCAGGGTCTTTCCGACACAGCTTGTCAAGGCGATACTACGATAACTACCGGGACATGTGCCGTCCTTTCCTGGTTTGAGGAGAGGGATGAGGATTGCCTCCCTCCACGAGGTGGGGAACATTCCTGTCTGCCATATGAGATTAAAACATTCGAGGAGGATTTCCTTTGACGCCGCTGGCAGATGTCGAAGCATGGAGTACCGGATGCGGTCGTAACCTGGTGCAGTGTCAGAAGTCTCAGTAAGTGCCGATTCAAGTTCCCACATGGAGAAAGGGGAATTGTAGGCCTCAGAACCGTTCGACCGAAAGTCTAAGTTCGCTCTTTCGACAGTCGCACGGTAGCGACGAAACGCTGGATCCTGATTTGCAGTGGCAGTACTTTGTGCAAAATGCTCTGCCAGCGTCTGAGCAATGGCTCTGGGTGTCGTTTGGAGGCATCCCTGGTTCAGGACAGTAGCTATTGGTAAACGGCTATGTTTACCGGAAATCCTCCGGATGGTTTCCCATACTCTCGTGGAACAAGTGGAACGGTTGATGGAGTCCAGGAACTCCTGCCATGACCTTTTCTTGCTCTCTTTAATGACACGGTGTGCCCTGACTCTCGCGATTCGAAAGGCGGTAAGATTGACCGCTGTTGGGCGGCATTTAAATCGGCGAAGAGCCGCACGCCTGTCCCGGATGGCTGAACGGCACTCTTCTGTCCACAAAGGCACAAGGCGCCGCTTAAGAGTGCCAGAAGACTGTGGTATGGACAGGTCAGCAGCATGATGGACCACAAGCGTGATGTGATCCATCCATTCCTGTACGTTATTGTGGCGGTCAAAGACAGCCAACCGAGTGAACAGTGGCCAGTTAGCCCTGCCAAATATCCACGATGGTGGCCGCTGCTCCAGCAATACACCATCCAGGAGATGAATGCGGATAGGGAAGTGATCGCCGGAATGAAGGTCGCCAATGACCTCCCAGTGAACAGAGTCGGTGAGGGTTGAAAAGCAGAATGGCTGAGAATGACCCTGTAGCAGTAGAGAAATAAGTCGGGGTACCTGTGTTGAGGATGCACAACACTTGAGATGTTAGGAGGCTCTCCAAAATTCGACCTCGAGCGCAAAGAGAAGTGGAGCCCCACAGGACATGATGGGCATTGAGGTCTCCCAGGAGGAGAAATGGGCGGGGGAGTTGGTCGATAAGATCTGTGAGAGCGTCTAAGGTCATTGCATCCAGAGGGGGTAAATAAAGGGAGCAAACGGTAAGCCTCCGAGGTGAATGAATTTCAACTGCAACTGCTTGCAGGTCAGTATCCAGGGGGAGAGCAGAGGAGTGGTGGTCATTATTGACAAACACAACGACTCCGCCTTTGGCCCTTTCTCCAGTCAGGTCATCTTTGCGATATGACGTATAGCCCCTTAGTACAGGAGCATCAGATGGTTTTAAATGCGTTTCCTGTAAACACAAGCACAGGGGGCGTTGCCGTGCTAGGAGGTTCAGTTCCTCCACATGTGCCCGGAATCCATTCATGTTCCACTGTATAATGGGAGCCATCTATCAGGGTGGGAGTACCTTCATTCTCACTTTCTGTCGGGGAGGAGAGCCCAACAGGTGGAGGCTCAGTTTTGGGGCGAGATGGTTGCCCCAGTCTGACATCAAACTCCATCGCCTCAGAAGAGGGGTCGAGAGAGAGAGAATGACATCCACATCAGGAGACTGTATAACTGCAGTCTCCTGCAGTGGGCGAGTCTTCACCTTTGTCTTTGGGTTCGATGTTCTGGCCTGAGGTGGCATTGGAGCCAAAACCTCAGAAGCGGTAGGGGGTGTAGCAGCGCTGGGCAGTGCACAAGACTGGACCCGGGAAGGGGCAGGAAGTTCCATGATGTCAGCTACCACGCCCTGGTCAGAAGGCCGGGGGGGGGGGGGGGAGGGGGGGGAGCAGCAGGCTTCACAGGAACGGCAGCAGAACACGTACATTGACAAACGCAGGTGCTAGTGCTGACAGTAGCAACCTTCGTTTGTGTAGCGGCATCGGTTTTCAAGACTGGTTGTGTGAGAACGGAAGAAAAGGAAGCAGCGAACGTGGGCGGCTGCATGGACTTGTAAATTTTCTTCGCCTCACCATACGGGATGCGTTTTGTAGTTTTTAGTTCCTGGATCTTCCGTTCCTCAAGGAAAACTCTGCATTCCCTGCTCCACACAGGGTGATCCCCAGAGCAGTTGACACACTTGGGAGGAGAGGAGCAACCAACTCCCTCATGGGCGGCTTTACCACAATTCCCGCAAGTGGCTTCCCCTCTACAGCCGAGAGTAGTGTGTCCAAAGTGTTGGCATTTAAAACACCGCATGGGGTTGGGGTAATAAGGCCGTACACTGAGACGTAGGAAACCTGCCTTCACATGCTCTGGCAATTTGGTGCTGGTAAATGTAAGGATAAATGAGTCAGTCTTTATGAGAGCACCATCCACCCGTTTCATAATGTGTTGCACGTCGACAATTCCTTCCCGGGACCATTCAGCCTTCAGTTCGTCTTGGGGAACGTCAACGAGATCTCTGCAAGTCACAACACCCTTGCTGTAGTTCAAGGTGTTGTGAAATTCAGTCTCTATCGCAAACTCCCCAAGAAATTGTGCCTTCTGAAGGTTCTGGACTTGCTGGAAGCTAGATGTTTCAACCATCAAGGTGCCATTTCGCAAGCGCTTTACAGATTTTAATGTGCCAGCAATACCTTCTAAGCCCTTCTGTATATAAAATGGCGAAACTTTTTCAAAACTCCCATCTTTTCTTTTAATTATGAAAAACACATTCTGCGAAGCAGCATGCGTTCTGTTACTACTACCTGAATCAGGAGGACTGGCTACACGAGCCCTCTTGTTGGATTGGGTGTTAGAACCCACCAGCGGTCCACCCTTTCCGCAGGCAGAAGAAGAATAAAAGTTCGAGGGTTCCATCTCGGTCCCATTGTTTACGATGGTGAAGTACTATAAGGTAATGTTTCTGAACCATTTACGAAAGATTAAGTACTATAAAACGAAAAAATTCTCCAGACACTCCCGAAACCTATATGACTACACGTCCAAGTACACTAAGAAAGATTGGAGACACTTGACTAAATTTGGTAGAGTAAGGGATATCTTAGTTCAAAAGTACTGTGTAACTCATTGGGCAATTCTCATTTTGGTTTTTTACAGTATGATTCCGTTAGCTAACAGTCACCCAAAGCTCTGAGAAGAAACTTATATCGATTATGCGGCTGCTGCCGATGTGGACACCATTCCTGATAGAGGATAGTGCACGTTGCATAAAAAGAAATCGGCTGGACTAGCTAAATCACACTGTATACTGAACGAAACTAAAATGAAATTCAAGTGCCGGTCATTCCATAGGATACGAGATACTTATAGAGGCAGCCGACCATTCGTACCATTTACAGAATTGATCTAGATCACTCACTCATTGCAGAATGTACGTTGTGTTGTTTGCATTGACATGCTACAGCTGTAGCCAGCTATGGGCCTCGAATCAAAAATTTCTTTCGCCCTGACAATTCAGATGGGAGAAAGATTGTCGGATGTATTTTAGTATCGGACTGCTTCTGGCAACTCGACATTCCTTTAGAATTTCTCGTGTTCCAAATGGAAAATAACTTTTTGTAGTTAATTACAATATATGATGCAAACAGGAAACAGAATTTTTCTTATTTACAACGCAGTTGGCCATGCAGATGACTATGCGTAACTTGAACGACTACCAGCATTCGGACATGCTGACGGGGAGCAAGTAGAATGGTTAAATTGCATTCGGAATGTGTGTGTTTAAAATCGTAGTGTGGATACCCAGAGATCTAGTACATCATAGATTCCCCTAAATCAGTCATGCAGAATGTTAGGACGATTTCACTGCTAAGCAAACAGTCATCATTTCCAACAAATCCAAGTTCGTGCACCTTCTCTGACAGAATTTGGTTGAATATCTAGAATGGATACTATCAAGCAATATAAGATCAGTAGTGAGTTAGGTTTGTTGAGAGAGAATGCGGTGAATCTGTAAATGAAACCTCCTGTAATACGTTAATGAGGCTAATCCTAGAGTACTCCTTTATAAGGAATAACCGTAGATATGTGGAAAATACATGCGATGCTAAAACGATTACAGGCCAATCAGTTTAGAGACACGGTGTTCAAGGATGGCTGTACTGTGAGTAATGTACGTCTCAAGCTGAGGTGACGAGAATTAGCTGAGGGACGATTAGCATGCGTAGCGAGACATAGTGACCTTTCTTCTTAATTCACCTTATCGTCAGCTGTAGAGTATACATGTATATAAAGACGAGACCTTCTTTACGTCAGTAGTCTTCTGGCTTGTTTGATGCGTCCCGCCAAGTCTCCTTCCCCTGTGCCGATCTCTTCATCTCAGTTCTCATTTACTTGCTCTTGGTATTCCAACCTTTACAGTCTTTAAGGTGTAAATTCATATTAGAGAACAAAACTGTTGAAAAAGTTAGCATTTTCATATTCTTGGGCTGTGACATATCATATCTCGGCGAAGCTGATACTGAAATAAATGTCTAGGAATTCAGTACGATGTGTGGCTCCATGAACAGAACGCTAAGGGGAAAATCTTACAAAATTATGTGAGTTTCCTGTAGATTATATGGAAGAGAAAATTTACTGTGAACTCTGGAACACATATTAGACTCCAAGCATTAAGGTGAAATAGAAATTTACAACCTAAATAAAAAGATTGACAAATACTTTAAAAGAATGAAAAGAACATATAAAAAATGGACTATGAATCTATTGGAAAACAACTGCTACACTACATCCCTATAGAAAGAAGAGGGTGGATCAAGAATTCGCAATGAAATACTGCTGCAGTGCTTGAGTGGCAAGAACCTCTCTTTTCCTTTGGTATCGCTGAAGCCATTCAGTAATGTCTTGACATAACTCTCTTCTTCTTGTCAATTATATCCATACTTTTTTCCTTCGCTGATGCTGCGGAGAATCTCATTTCATCAGTACACTCAGTTGTCAACCTCACAAACGTTTAGATTCTCTTCTTTTCTGGTTTTCATACAATCACTTCCGTATAAAGCTGTGCTCTTAACGTATATTTTTTAAATTAGTTCTTTAAATTATGGAGTAACATTGATTCTAGCAGACTGCTCTTAGCGAGGTAAGTCTCTTATTCTTTTACGTCTGTCATATCTTCTTGGATGTACCGATTGAACACTAGGGGTAAAAGACTGTATCTCTATGTTAAATTATTTTCAATACAAGCACTTCGTTCTTTGTCTTCCATTTCCGTTGTCCCCCTTTTCTTGTACATATTGTATATTGCCTGTCTTTCTCTTACTTATTTTTATGAGTATTTTGAACATTTTGCACCATTTTAAACATATTTCAAGAAACTATTAAAATTATAACAATGGCAGCGATACGTACTCTAGAAAGGATGGAGACATTAATGAACCGACTAGCTACTTTGCACAGGGACAGCACTTATCCCACTGGGGACACCTCAGGTGGCCACCATCCCCGTCTAACGTTGTTCGCCCCCTACTGTGCAATTTTCGCGCCGTAAGCGAATAAGCGTCGGGAGGTGCAGGCCGCCTGCGCTAGCTAATCCCAAGCATCCGCTATCGATATCAGCTTTAAACCCATTTACCCCTGCCGACTAGGCGGTCCCTTGCCGCCTCCCTTTTTTTTGTCGTCGAGCCACGCACAAGCGATCCGCAACCACCCTCTACGACTCAACTGTGTACTACGATGTAAGCGGAAGACTGTACTCCTGCTGGAGGAAACCACCCCAGCCCCTGTTTTCCTCGCCGCACCGCTAGATATTAATAACAAGTAGACCTCGATAACGGCACCGCCACCGGGGATAAAATTAAATTTATTATATCTCCGCGCGGCAGAAAGGGAGGCCGGAATTCACTTATAAAATAATTTCCTCCAGTTTTGTCCAACAAGCGCCCCCCGGGACGCAGCTGAAATCTTTGCTGTCTTCCCTCAGCGCCGAGAGAAAGGAGTAAGACGGGGCGCAGTGTGAAAGAAAGAACAGGAGCGAAGATGGCGAGGCGAGCGGCAGAACAGGGACAGAGCCTCGGAGTAATTTCTCTATTGTTTTCCGGGTTTACTCGAGCCGCAAAGTCCAGTTAATCTCTGTTGTTACTTCTTGCGCTCTCGGAGACCAGAAGCACCAGTTGAGACTTAGTGCCTTAATGAAGTGTCTCAGTAGCTCCCGTAATCTCGTGGTAGCATCATCTCCTTGGCAGTGAGGCTTTAATGGACAACTCTGCTTAACACCGGAGCTTTCGCCCTCACGATCGCCTAACAGCATGGCGTGTTACGTGCATTCCTGGAACTCTATCTACAGTTACACTTTTTGCGCTTCTTTTCGCACCTAACGTTAGCGATGTTCACAATTACCCTATTCTTCATGCAGAAAACAGATGTCACTGGCGATGTACATCAAACGTGAAATGGTATTTCACTTCTACATGTACATATACGTAAACGGTATACAATAATTAACTACGGAAACTGATACAGATGACAATATACGACGCTAAAATCAATGACATTCCAGTTAATAAGCAGCCGCAAACGAGCCGTTTGTGAGGTCATGGCAATTGTGAGATTATAAGCCACTACATACATCAGTATGAAATATTGACAAAGGTAGGAAGTCCCTAACTGTTACATGAAATTTCGGGATTCCAGCCGGCTGACGTCGCCATCTTGCTATGATATTTCTGTATCTGTATCTACGTCTACCCACATACTATGCAATCAACTGTATGGTGCATGGCGTATGGTACCACGTACCACTACTAGTCATTTCCTTTAGTGTTCTAATCGCAAATGGAATGAGGGAAAAATGACTATGTACAAGTCCCCTTATGAGCCCTAATTTATCTTTTCTTACCATCGTGGGCCTCACTTTAAATGTCGGTTGGTGGCAGCAGAAATAATCTGCAGTCGACCCCAGATACCGAGCCATTACATTTCCGCAATAGAGCTTCGTCTTCCTTCCAAGGATTCGCATTTGAGTCCAAGAAGCACTATGGTAGTGTTGTGACTTGGCAAGACAGCCAAGCCACTACGAGGTGAAGCCGAAAGGCACGCGTTTAAGCTGAGGAACAGTGAGGTCTGGAACAGTTAAAGGGGTTGAGTCTAGTAAAAAAGGTACATAGCTGCTGGAATACTTAACTTTAATCCATAATTGGTGAACATCGGTCTTTTGGTACATGCATAACAAGATAAATAGCAATTGATAATGGCGCCTTGCTACGTCGTAGCAAATGACGTAGCTGAAGGCTATGCTAACTATCGTCTCGGCAAATGAGAGCGTAATTTGTCAGTGAACCATCGCTAGCAAAGTCTGCTGTACAACTGGGGCGAGTGCTAGGACGTCTCTCTAGACCTGCCGTGTGGCGGCGCTCGGTCTGCAATCACTGATAGTGGCGACACGCGGGTCCGACGTATACTAACGGACCGCGGCCGATTTAAAGGCTACCACCTAGCAAGTGTGGTGTCTGGCGGTGACACCACAGGTAGTACTTGCGTACTGATCGGGCTTACGGTAACAAATCTAGCAGCCCTTCTCTGAGTTGCTGCGATGTCCTCCTTCAATCCAACCTAGAGGGGATCGCAAAAATTCTAACAGGACTCAAGAACGGGTCGTACTGGTATTCTACAATCCGTCTCTTTTATATAGAAGAGCTACGTAAAACGTAAGCGCAAACTCCGTCCAGGTGGACCCAGCAGTACCGACTGGCTGCCATGTCATCCTCAGCCCACAGGCGTCACCGGATGCGGATATGGACGGGCATGTGGTCAGCACACCGCTCTCCCGGCCGTATGTCAGTTTCCGAGGCCGGAGCAGCCACTTGTCAATCACGTAGCTCTTCAGTGTGCCTCACAAGGGCTGTGTGCACCCCGCTTGCCAGCAGCTCTCGGCAGACCGGATGGTCACCCGTCAAAGTGCTAGCCCAGCTCGACAGCGCTTAACTTAGGTGACCTGAGCCGGCCGGGGCGGCCGAGCGGTTCTAAGCGCTACAGTCTGGAACCGCGCGACCGCTACGGTCGCAGGTTCGAATCCTGCCTGGGGCATGGATGTGTGTGATGTCCTTAGGTTAGTCAGGTTTAAGTAGTTCTAAGTTCTAGGGGACTTATGACCACAGAAGTTGAGTCCCATAGTGCTCAGAGCCGTTTAGGTGACTTGACAGGAACCGGTGTTACCGCTGCGGCAAGACCGTTGGCATAGAAGAGCCACGCTTTCTCAAAATTCTCCCAGCATAAAGAAGATAACATTCGCTTTCCTCACTATCAGCCTGACGTGATCATTCCATTACGTATCGATTTGCATTACCGCTAGATATTTTATTGCTGTGTATGTATCAATCAGCACACTGCTACTGCTGTACTCGAAAGTTACAATGTTATTTTGTCTACTAATTCACATTAACTTACATTGTTCTACATTTACAGCATGCTGTCACTCATCACACCAACTAGAATTTCTGTGTAAGTCTTCTTGTATACTCCTACAGTCGTTCCACGACGACACCTTCGCGTAAGCCGTAGCTTCATCAGGAGATAGACGTAAACTGCTATTCATCCTGTCCGTCATATCATTTACGTATACAGAGGTCAATATCGGTCTATTGCACTTTCTCGTGGCACTCCTGACGATACCCTCGCATATCCTCGTTGACGACAACTTATTCTGTATTACCACTTAAAAAGCCTTCGAGCCACTCGCATATCTCGGAACATATTCTGTATGCTTGGACTTTCGCGCCGGCCTCTGTGGCCGAGCGGTTCTAGGCGCTTCAGTCCGGAACCGCGTTGCTGCTACGGTCGCAGGTTCGATTCCTGCCTCGGGCATGGATGTGTGTGATGTCCTTAGGTTTGTTAGGTTTAAGTAGTTCTAAGTCTAGGGGACTGACGACCTCAGATTTTAAGTCCAATAGTGCTTAGAGCCATTTGAACCATTTTTCGGACTTCCGTCAACAGTCTACAGTGGGGGATCTAGTCAAATATTTTCGAGAATGTAGGAATGCTGCTGGTTGCCCTCTATCCATGGTTTGTAGGATATCATGTGAGAAAAGGACAAGCTGAGGTTCGCAAGAGCGATGCTTTCTAATTTCGGTATTATTTGTGGTCAGAAGCTTTTGGGTCTCAAGGGAACATACACTCCTGGAAATTGAAATAAGAACACCGTGAATTCATTGTCCCAGGAAGGGGAAACTTTATTGACACATTCCTGGGGTCAGATACATCACATGATCACACTGACAGAACCACAGGCACATAGACACAGGCAACAGAGCATGCACAATGTCGGCACTAGTACAGTGTATATCCACCTTTCGCGGCAATGCAGGCTGCTATTCTCCCATGGAGACGATCGTAGAGGTGCTGGATGTAGTCCTGTGGAACGGCTTGCCATGCCATTTCCACCTGGCGCCTCAGTTGGACCAGCGTTCGTGCTGGACGTGCAGACCGCGTGAGACGACGCTTCATCCAGTCCCAAACATGCTCAATGGGGGACAGATCCGGAGATCTTGCTGGCCAGGGTAGTTGACTTACACCTTTTAGAGCACGTTGGGTGGCACGGGATACATGCGGACGTGCACTGTCCTGTTGGAACAGCAAGTTCCCTTGCCGGTCTAGGAATGGTAGAACGATGGGTTCGATGACGGTTTGGATGTACCGTGCACTATTCAGTGTCCCCTCGACGATCACCAGTGGTGTACAGCCAGTGTAGGAGATCGCTCCCCACGCCATGATGCCGGGTGTTGGCCCTGTGTGCCTCGGTCGTATGCAGTCCTGATTGTGGCGCTCACCTGCACGGCGCCAAACACGCATACGACCATCATTGGCACCAAGGCAGAAGCGACTCTCATCGCTGAAGACGACACGTCTCCATTCGTCCCTCCATTCACGCCTGTCGCGACACCACTGGAGGCGGGCTGCACGATGTTGGGGCGTGAGCGGAAGACGGCCTAACGGTGTGCGGGACCGTAGCCCAGCTTCATGGAGACGGTTGCGAATGGTCCTCGCCGATACCCCAGGAGCAACAGTGTCCCTAATTTGCTGAGAAGTGGCGGTGCGGTCCCCTACGGCACTGCGTAGGATCCTACGGTCTTGGCGTGCATCCGTGCGTCGCTGCGGTCCGGTCCCAGGTCGACGGGCACGTGCACCTTCCGCCGACCACTGGCGACAACATCGATGTACTGTGGAGACCTCACGCCCCACGTGTTGAGCAATTCGGCGGTACGTCCACCCGGCCTCCCGCATGCCCACTATACGCCCTCGCTCAAAGTCCGTCAACTGCACATACGGTTCACGTCCACGCTGTCGCGGCATGCTACCAGTGTTAAAGACTGCGATGGAGCTCCGTATGCCACGGCAAACTGGCTGACACTGACGGCGGCGGTGCACAAATGCTGCGCAGCTACCGCCATTCGACGGCCAACACTGCGGTTCCTGGTGTGTCCGCTGTGCCGTGCGTGTGATCATTGCTTGTACAGTCCTCTCGCAGTGTCCGCAGCAAGTATGGTGGGTCTGACACACCGGTATCAATGTGTTCTTTTTTCCGTTTCCAGGAGTGTATTATGTTCGAAATCAGAATATGTGCGAAAATCCTGCAGCAAACCGATGTCAAAGATATTATTCTGTACTAGGGTCCGTTCTTCACCGCTCTTATGACAGGAGTCACCGGTGCCTTTTTACAGTCCCTTGGGACTTCGCACTGGGCGAGAAATTTGCGATAAATGCAGGTTAAGTAGGAGGCGAGTGCCACAGAGTACTCTCCGTAAAACAGAATTGGGATTCCACCTGAAAGTGGCAACTTATTTTTTTCAGCTAATTTAGTTGCTTCTCTACGCCAGTGACGCCTGTTTTTATGTTCTCCTCCCGGAAATCTGTGTGAATCAGTGTGACAGTAGAAGGAGGGTATTTTGAGAATGGTTGGAACTGGATAATTGCACGGACAGTAAACAAAATATAGCCTACTAGGACCGTGTTTGCATTCTCAAAACACGTTGATGCTGTTGACCACCACAAAAATAAAATTTTAAAACGACGGTATGTTTATTCGATCCTCCTGAGTGAATCATGTTTTAAAAGTTAAATTTAAGAGTTCAGCTTTCTTTTTGTTGCTTTCTATTCCCATCCCAGACTCATCGACCTTCGACTGGATAGAAGCCTTCGAACCGCTTAGTGATTTTACGCGTGATAAGAATTTTCTCGGTTTCTCGGCTGATGACTATTCACCCATCTTCAGGTGAGTGTTTTATACCGCATATTGCTGGAGCACGTCTCAAACTTCGTACGAAAAGATCGCACGGAGGCGCATGCGCGTATGTTGCAGCTGCATGTGTGGCCTGTTCCGAGTTCAGCACCTTCTCCGTTATATTGCTCTATTTTTGGCTCAATCGATGCACCGGTAACCTACACATTTGCGGCTCCGCACTAGCTTGTGATGTAAACTAACCAAAATACGTCATCAGTCTCCAAGGTAAAACATTCATCTGAACATTACTAAGTTGTTGTCCGAAAAAAAGATGTCGACGTCATCCGGCTGCAATCCCGAGACGCCATGGAATAAATAGAGAAATTGTCAAGAATCACACAAGTCCCTATTTGCCCTCAGATTATGTCTATGGCCCAATGTTTTGAAATGTTGTACATGCATTACGAGGCACAGTCACAGGTTTTTGATAGTGTCAAAAGATATCTAACGTACAAACATAGTCCTAGGTGGATAGGTGCCGCGCGTCCAGCAGCATGGTCTTTAAGATCACCTCAACTCAATCTTCTCCAGTTTTTCGCTTGCAGCCATTCCAGTAGGGAAGAATACAGTATTCAGTGGTTGGAGAAGAAAAAATGTAAGTGCAAAACACACAGAAATAAAAGAATCAGCCTAGAACAAGAGGATGGGTGTCACAAGAATAAAAACTTGTGACTACTCAAAACAGGACGAAAACGTAGTACAAGGTACAAAGTGCATAAAAACCTCTCCACATGAACGTCTTAGAAAAAACATTTTTCTAACATGGGAATTACACAGCCAAGCAGTTGCAGATAACTTTTAGGTACAACTGATCCCCCCGACACCTATTACAGGTGTCTTCATCAGAACGAAATTTTAATTAACCGTAAAATTACATTGCCAGAAAGCAATGGTCAGAATTTAGAGCAGCTATGCTCAAGTGAAAAAGAAAATAAAATACGTTCCGGCCTTGACATGTATGCCTAACTAGGAACAACATCTGACGTTCTACTGTGGACAAATTTTTCAGATCTTCTTGCAGCTAGAAAGGGGAACTATACGAACGTTTTATAGGACATCGAGACATATAAAGAAAAGAATCCATGTAACATTTCAAACGTACAAACGGAACTTATAAATTTAAAAAAATATATATGTTACGAACCTCGAAAATATTCTTCTAAGAACATAGGTTTTATTTCTTCCATACAGATAATTCATGAGAAATGACACTAGTGACTTTTACATAGAATGAAAATACACTATCATCAGAGATAAAGTTTAACTACAGACTATATGTCTGACATAATAATAACAACTCGGTAATATGACAGTTGCACAGTTAAATTATACATATGAATATAATATGTATCGTAGTACATAAGTAAAGTTAATAAGTAAGTAGCGTCCATGCAACTGGCAAAATTTATTTTTATAATGACTTCACGCTCGTGACTAGTATCGGGAAAATAAAGAGACATGAACGAGAATAAAATGTAGCTTTCATGTAATACGTATATAAAAATCTGAAGATGTGGAACACATTTGCGAAAAACATTTAATAAAACTAAAACATACCCAACTACAGTTCCTCTTTCAATATATCTACCGAGCAAGAGCCACTACGGTATGATTCCACGTCAGAAATTTACTACTAAAACGAAGATAGAATCATTACAGATTTAAGAGAAATGAAACTGTAGTTGATTAACAGAAGCTAATCGGTCAAAATGAGAGTAAAGAGAGAAATATGAGAAGCATGGAATGAATTCGAAAGTAGAAGTTTCTCGACCGACGTGATTAAAATTCCAACGAATTTCTTTTGTTTTTGACCCCATGGCGCCCAAATAGAAGATGACGTAGAGATGACCGAAATACAAAATTCAGTTATGTGCAATTGTTTCACGTGGAGGAAGTGATGATTGTAATTATAAGCCTTCTCGCTGACCCTAGTCCGTTGATAAATTGTAAACATTTTCTATGTTCATCAATAATGGCGTTTCTGGAGGAGAAAATTTCCTCTTTAAAAACCAAGATGGATTCAGTAAACATCAATCTTGCGATATGCACATTTTGTGAAATGCTGCTCGCTCTGTTTGTCGATGGAAACCAAAGCGCCAAAACAATCCGTCCTTTGTCGAAGTGGCATATGTCAGCGGAATTCCCCATTTGCGGCCCACGTCGTCGATAGAATAATTCCCCTTTTCGTCTCTGCTCATACACTTTCCTTCCCAATTAACGTACCCGCTGCGCCGCAAGATGGAATTCAACCTCGTGGGCAGTGGTCATAGTGTTTTGGTTCATGAATATATCATCCCACAGCTATGGTGATCTTTTCCTTGTGCCTTTTTACCGCATTGACGCAGGGTCGGTATGGTTATTAAAGGATTTGGTAAGGTTAGTTTAAGAGGTGGACGGGTGCCCTTCCTGTCGCCATCCCAGTACCCACATGACGGAAGATGTGCAACGCAACTGTCTGCTTGCGGGTCATGTGCAAGTGAGCTTAAGCTTACTAAATGTAGGCGTACCTGTAAATATGGCTGACTGACACTGGCCTTCGTCGTTAATCCGCCGGGCGGGTTCTATCCCGGGCTGGCGCACCTCCCCGTCTTAGAACCGGTGTTTTAAGACACTCAGCTGTCCGGGCAGGTTCGACCACCGGTGTAGTGATGATTACAATTATCAGAAAATCATTTTTCTCGCAAGTACCTATTCTGCACCGACATCCTCTTACTTCAGTGATAATGAGGGAAAGCACATTGCTTACCACACTGCTCTCATTCGCAAGGACAACGATTCAAAACGCCATCCAGGGATCAAGTTTGAACGCTGGAGAAGAATACAGCCATCTTCTCCTGACGCCTGTCCTTCCAAACTGAGCTTTTGTCCTGTTTGTAATGACCTAGTCAGCGTCGGGACGACAATCCTTAATCTTCCAACATCATACTTCTACAGTTGCTAAGAATCCGCTCCGAGCATTAACAAACCGAGGGATGCAAAAGACACACGAAAAAGTCTGCGGCCAGAGCCAGAACAAGAGAGCTCGCTGATGAAGCCATGGATAATCTTTCATTTCGCGTAATGCCAGCGGAATGAGTTCATTTGAATTTTTTTGCTATTTACCGCGAGAGGGGGGGACGACGACGAGTGAGCCGAGTTAGCGAGCTGATGACCGTATGTATGCATATCACGGTGACTGGGCCTTCTAACAACTGCGCTATAGCCACTGTGCGGGGAATTTACTGCCCCGTCTGAGCCCCAATGTAATGATCACTGTGCGGCCCGTAGCTCAGAGCTCTTGAGTGTCGTGGCGTTCTCGGCCGAGCGGGGGCGGTGGGGCGGGGAAGTAATTGCTCAGAATTAGAATAGGAACGGCGCGCCGCCGTTTTGGCTCGAAGGATGCGTGCAATTAACAGGTATGAATAATACATGGCACCAGACGCCGCATCTCAGCTCGCACGTCTGGCGTGCTTCCGCGGCTGCCTACCGCTCAGGCGCGTCCTAACACTGCTGCTGAATGAAACATCAGATACCGTTCAGCTTCCGAGTAACTTTATTGTTTCTCCTCAGGTACTGAATACAGTTACAGGTTTTATCTCATATTTGCAGGCACGGATCCAAGGGGGAGAAGAGTAGCCTGGGGCTCATGAATACCCCCGCCTCCCTCTACACTGTAAAAGCACATGCCAAGTGCAATTTTAAAATTACGAGAGTAGCGTAAATTGTGCTTTGTTTCCGAGAGCTAGTATGACAGTAACACCTGTCATACTGGCGGCAGTGTAGACTGGGTATGGTTTCTGATTGTTGTAGGCTGTAATCTGAATAATATGAATGTTTAAATTTGACTCATGCGGCAGATTCATCGACCAGCAAAATAACAGCTAGCTTGAGTATATCACCAAACTTGCACTTATACTCTGAATTAATCACGGTTCAATTACTATTAGTACACAGACATAAGAACTTATAACTAATTTACAATTATGAATAAGCTCACACTGTGGATTATATTATTGATTTTACAGTTACGTTATCTAGGAATGTTTGCGGCATAACTACACTCACAGAGAAAGAGTGAACCTTTACCGTGAAATAATTCTCAAGAATTATTCTAATTAATCAACTTAGTGAACGCTAATGCTGAAGTGAAACTTAAGCGAGATCTGTCTCAGAAGAGGCTATCGTAGATGTTGGGCTCATAAAATGGCCGTTGCGTCTATTGTAATTTCTAATAGTCAGCGAGTAGGGCGAAAAATACTACAGAAATGTTTGAACTAAGCGCGCAAGCGCCTCTGGAATATAGCTCGATCGACAGTCAAAGATATTATAACGGCGAAGAAACTGACTCGAAACAGATTGATATTCTATACTCAAAGAAAAAAATCGTACCCTAGCTCAACGCTGTAAATATCAATAAAAATCGCAACAGACGTATTTCGGGTGACCGGAAGTTCATCAACAGTCTTCGTAAGTTTGAGACTCAGTCACGAACACTTTCAGCTATAAGGAATACATGTGTGGTGATTTTTACAACATTTTAAAAATCATTTTGGTTAGAACTTTTGTAGTTTTACGTGTATGAAGTCCCAAATTTCTCAGCTAACTTTCGGAGAAGAAAAGTAGAACTAAGAGTTTAGAATATGAGAAGTAAGTTTAGAAATTACAAACTGTGTTAAACACAGGGTAAGATAATTTTCAGTTGCTTGCGTGATGGACTGCCTACGTAGCTGGGCTTGACACCTGACCACTAGCAGAAAAGAGTCCTGTCCAAAACAGCGCCTATTCTAAGACTGACCGCATCTGTTGCCAACTACAAATCCGACATGATCCTTGACTCCACAAATAGAACCGCAAAATCACAGGAAGTTGACTCAAGAAAGAGAAGGGATGACGACGCTCCATAAGCTCGAAACGACCAAGAGCAATTACATTCATTGACTTCCTTGCATAGCGATACTCGACAGACATGTGTTCACAGTGATAGTACTGCGGGAAATGCAGTGAATGGTGAGTATACAGTACGATTTTAGACAGCTTAAATTATAAGGTTGTCAAAGTTGTGAGTTTGTTCCTCTGTAATTCTTAAACCAACTGCATGGCACATGTCTCATTCAAATTCTTGGACCAGTCCTTTTCAAGTGCTGTATTTCTAAAACGAAATTAAATCAATTAAATAAAAGTTATTATGGGTAATATGTTAAGACATATATACAGTGATTTCAATTAACCAATGTACTACAGCAACATGAAAACCTTTTATGTTTTATAATAATTATTAAAATCAGAGCAATCTGTGGCGTTTTGAAAGGGGTGGTTATGGCATTTGCTACTTTGTTGTCGGTGGGAAGGGGGAAGAGAGGTAGGATGGATGACTGGGAAAGCCAGTAACAAACTGAGCTCCCTCTCCCCAAGAACTCAACACTGGATCCTCAAACGGATATTTACAAAGACATATAACACTGCTTAAATATAGGCCTCCCAAACACATTTTCCATTGAGAATGGACGTATTTTCGGATGGACTTGATATTAAGTACCTCTTATCATCAGCATATCCTATTTTTGGAAATCTTTGAAGCGTTATGGGTAGACGACCACATGCCTGAGAAGACTTTCTTTTAAAAAACATTATTTCAGGCTCATACGACTAGCATATTCCTTCTCGGATAAGTATGGAAATGATCTTGATTCTCCTACTTATTTGGTTAGGAACATAATCATTCACCTCATCCTTCTAAACTTTTACTCTTGATATTAAAATAACACATTTACTGTTGCTATACTAGATTCAACAAAGCATCTCTCATTCTTTTTGTTTCTTGTTGACACTGCAGCTGTGGCGTACCATGATGTGAAACATTTAAACAGAACAATAACGCCATGTTATCCACTTACAATTCCCTTATATAAGATAAATTTTTCTCCACTTCATGGTTGTTTGGAGGGTTTGAAAGTCCTTAACCATGCCCTTCACTTCACATTGACAATACTATTTATCCAATTGAGCTGAAAGTTTTGCAGTCAAAAGCTTCAGCTTCCGACGGTGATTGTGTGTGTGTGTGTGTGTGTGTGTGTGTGTGCGTGCGTGTGTGTGTGTGTGTGTGTGTGTGTGTGTGTGTGTGTGTGTACAGTGCTGTTTCTAAAACTTGGTTCCGGGTTTCAGCTACGTTTGTAAGTTACAAGTCAATTTTTTTAATAGTTGATGCTAAATTCTTGTTGGATCCTGGAAGAGCAAGCTGAATGCAAGGTTACTAAACTGACGGAAGAAAATCACTACACCAGAAAATTATTTCTGTAGAGTAATGAGACTTCGGGAATTCATTTGTCTATGTAACATTCTTACGTGATTAACATGGCAAGATTACATGTTGATGTAAGATCGAGATAATCCATTGCAAAAGTGAAATGCTGGTTCATTAATAACCATTGTAACCGCCAGAATGTTGAGTGAAAGCATGAAAATCTGCATGCATTGCGTTGTACAGGTGCCGGATGTCAGTTTATGTGATGGAGTTCCATGGCTTGTTGTACTTGGACGGTAATTACAGAGTCTGTTAATGCTGGTTGTGGATGAAGTTAGAGCTGTTCTCCGATTACGTTCCATACGCGCTCGATTGGAGGCAGATCTGATAAACGAGCATGCCAAGGCAACAAGTCGACACCCTGTAGAGCATGTTGGATTACATCAGTGGCCTATGGGCCAGCGTTATCCAGTTGGAAAACAACGCTGTTCATGAGTGGCAGCATGGCAGGTGGAATCACCAGCCTGACACGATTTTCCAGTCAGGATGCATGGAATAACCACGAGATTGTCCCTACTGTCATGCGAAATCGCACCTCAGGCCATAACTCCACTGTGACTAGCACGCACACAGGTTGCTGGCCTCCTCCTGACCAACACACGGCCATCACGAGCACCGACGTAGAAACAGCTTTCATCAGAAAACGGACCTCCACCTTGTCCTCCAATGAACTCAGGCTTGACGACACTGAAGTTGCAAATGGTGGTGTTTTGGATCAATAAAATGCACGCTACAGGATTTCTGGCTCGGAGCTCTCCTTAAAGTAACCGATTTGCTACAGTCCGTTGTGTCACTGTGGTGCCAACTGCTGCTCAGATTGCTGCTACAGGTGCAATACGATGCGCTGGAGCCATACGCCGGACAGCCGGCCGCTGTGGCCGAGCGGTTCTAGGCACTTTAGTCCAGAACGGCGCTGCTGCTACGGTCGCTGATCGAATCCTGCCTCGGGCATGGATGTGTGTGATGTCCTTAGGTTGGTTAGGTTTAAGTAGTTCTAAGTCTGGGGGACTGATGACCTCAGATGTTAGGTCCTATAATGCTCAAAGCCATTTGAACCATTTGGACCATACCCCGGGCACGATGGAATTCCCTCTCGGTGGTGCGACGTTACTATTCGGATCCCGGTCTGCTTCCGACTGTACACTCTCGGTGCCAGCAATCATGTACATTCATGTCAAGTATTTGGGCCATAGCAGAGAAGGAACTATCAGCTTCTCGTAGCCCTGTGACACGACATTATTCAAATTCAGGGAGGTGCTGATAATGGCGTCTTTGTCTACTTAAAGGCCTTATAGCCTAACATCAATCCATCACGTCAAGTGTCAAGGGCAATTAACACTCAGGACCGTTACAGCGTGTATTATAAGGGAACATGATTTTTATCCTTGTGATTCGTGTGTGACTGGTATGAGATGTAAGTGGACATCATCTTTGGCCTAAAGCTTTCGTTTATTCGCACATCTCTTTCTTGGTATTTCGATTTTTTTCCCGTCAGTGCATTTCGAAGTGATCGAAAATAAGGTTCAAAAGGGAGCTACTCAAAGATTTAGTTAATTTTCCTTCTAGCCGTGAGAGGCCATGAAAGCATTATACTAGTAGAGATAACGCTAGATGCGGTAGATTTCCTCGTCCACGTGGTTACAAAGCTCAAAATCTTTTGCATAACGGTGAGTTCCGAATGACGCAAGCCGCAGATACACTGCATATATTTTCTCCATCCGTATAAGAATCGTCGCAAGTATAACGAAGTAATTGCAGAAAATTAGAACGGCGTTGCGTTCTCTAGATACAAGAAAATTTTGGAATTTCACCAACTGAATCAACATGCGGCTCCGTCTGTCTACATCCGCATGTCACTGAAGATTCCACACGATTTTTAAGGCAAAACCTTCATTATCACAGTTAATATTAGTCCCATCGTCTCGGAGCTTCATTACGAGCAATTTGATGATGTCGACACACATTTTGGTCACAGTAACATTACTGTAGGTTTTCCATATGTGGAAGGTAACAGGATTCGTTTCGATCTAAACTCAGTTAAAATTAAGTTTCTATTGTACTGTACCTTTTCAACACCTTGCAATTAGTTACTGCACTTAGATTGTACTGCAGTTAAAACAGGGCCTTGGGGAGCTATATCTAACACCTGTTAGGTAGTCAACATGACAAATATAAAAAGTTTGGTTATCTAGGCGAAGCAGTATCACTTGACGTCATTGCGCAGTAAATGCAGCCATGGAACGAGACTATACGTTTACTGACACACCGGCCATTATGAGACGAAAAGAAATGAATCGGATTCAGCATTGTTCCCCGCAAACACGACATTTCAGTGATCGCTAAACTCAAAATAATTTTATTATATCTATGAAGTAATTGGTGGAATTGTTTAAAGTAGATAAAATTTTTATTTAAAACAAAACTTCTTTTCCTGATAAACTCTACCACGCATTTGTTAAGACGTTCATTATGCTGAAAATTAAAAAATTCTAGATAGAGGGTGCGCTAATAGAGGGTGTCTCAGTAAGTTGCATTCGACTTCTCTACACTTTTTCTTATTTTTAAAAGGACCACTGCATTATTACATGCGTGCACGTACGACGTTGGGATACTTTTGCACGTACGACATTGGGATACATTTTAGAATTACTTTTAAGATCAAAATATTCGTTCACAGCTCACAAATGTTCATTCTATTCTCCACAGGACGCACTACAGACTCCAAAAGATGGTAGACAAACTTGCTTCAAACTTGTGGAAGCATTTATAGAGCAGCTACATTCACTGCTGTTGTTTTGCTGAGTCACACTTCACATAAAGTGTTTTTAGTGGGAGTCACAAAGACAGAGTGCTACACATCACTAGGGTAGACCAATGTTAAGAAATAGTGGAAATATAGTGAAGCATCCTGTATAAAAATTAAATCTGCAGAATGTTCTCACAGGTATCAAAAAAGCCGAATCTCTAACACATCCAGCTACGTGATTCCTGTAACCTTTTTCACAAAAAAGAACAAGGCTTAAACTTATTCTTGAGAAACGGTGCAAAACGTATGAACCATTGGAAAGTAGCTCTCGCGCTGGCCTATGGTTTGTGACTGCTTTGTTCCTCATATTTACGTTGTGCCACTTGACTTTTTCCCTTAAATGAAATGTACCTTCATCACTAAACACTAAACGTGAAAGTATATGGTTATTGCTATTGCCAACACACTCGTTGCGAGAGGTTCCACAACCACATTGATATTTAGTGTTTTTATTGTTTATTTTGGTGCCGCACATTTCTTTCCCATAATACCACTATTTTCGATCAAAATTGATCATCTTGAGATCTATGTAGCCACGGACGCGAACTGTCGTTTCCAAATGGAACTACACTTCAGAAGGCGGTATTCTGATGTGTAGCTACGTATAGATACAACCAGGTGCTTTTTCAGCTACATAGGTATAAAAAATTTCAGCTTTGGTTGAAACTAATCATATTTAAAAACAAATATACGGCTGAGGTGGTGAAATAAGCGATACAAATTTTTAAAACATTCTTATCTTCCATCTCCACGCCCATACTATTTGACAGAAGTCTACGATCTACTTGCAATACATTGTTGAAAGTGCTCTCCGTCCTGATAGAGCACTCCGAATCGACCTGAGTATTTTTTCTGACACAAAGATCTGGAAACGTCTGGTGTCTCCGTCGAAGGCTCAGCTGCAGAAGGTGCAGTTCCCCACTCTTGACGACAGTGATGCTGGTCAGTTGTAACTGGCTGTCTGCTGTACATCTGTTGAAACGGAGAACGCAAAATGGCTTTTGCTGCTTTGTTATTGCATCTCGACCCGACGCAAGGGCACGAAAGGAGGTAGCAGCTCTAAGGAGATCTCTACTGATAACCGCACGTGCCCGTAGTGTAAAAAGCCGGCACGAAGGTAACATTTAGTATTGACACACACTTTAACATTTTGGTTGCCGACATTACAAACCTTGCTGTCTCTCAATATTATTAATATTATTTATTTGGGAGACTAGCCAACATTTAACTGTGACACTAACCTTTCATGAAAGCCTGAAATTGCTTTTCCTGGATTACGTATTTCCAGCTTCTTTGAATGTTCAGGTTTTGTTCCTTATATTTCCAATGAATGTTGGGTTTTACAAAACATAAAAGTCTAAATAATTGTTATTTACCTCTTTACTCCACTATTCTACTTTAATTGGAAACTAACAACCTAAAATCAGAATTATGAATTGTTTAATTTTTTCTTATGGTATAATTCTTTTTATTGTTATACCCGTTTGTCTTGGGCTCCCTTCGTTGTTGTCAGGAGTGATACTTTGTACTTCTTTATTCATCACAGAATCTGAACTTACAACAAAAACAAAATATTTCTGGATTAATTTAGTTAGTTACATGTTGCATAGATCATTTGAACGATTCTGTTAACGAAATGAAGTGGAATAAGTCAGTTTACAGGATGTACATACATAACTGGTGTTAACATTAATGGCTAATGAACATATTATTACTTTAGTGCTACTCATGCACCTGCCCTTGAAAACAGGAGTTTTCTTTTACTGGCTTCCAGTCTTTAAGTAGAAATTGGTCAATGGAATAGAAGGAGTTGTCCAGGGAAGACAATTTTAAGTTAGATTTAAAACGTGCTTCGCTGCCTGTCAGACGGTTTACGTTATTTCGAAAATTATTTGTTGCTGCATACTGAACGCCTTTATGAGCCAGTGATGTCATTTTGTAGGCATAGAAATCACTGTTTTCCTAAATTTGTGATGGATTATTTATGACAAATATCATTAATGAATATATGTAGTATGGCAGTGCAGCTAGCTTCTTGAAGTGGTACCTACATCCCGCCCATAGAGGAACACCGCATATTATTCTTACTGATCATTTTTTGCAATGAATACTTTTTCTGAGTTACCCCAGAAACATATTCCACAAGGCATTATTGCGTGGAAATGACAAAATATGCAAGGAGGTTGATTGATTTGTTTCCAGTGTTAACAACTATGCGAAGAGCAGAAAGGAGTTGCAACAGAGTTAGCCCAAAGAGGCAACAGTGTTATATTTTGCATAGCAAAACACGGCCGCCTGGTGTTGCGAAGCAGCGCCTGTTGAGCATGATGTAGCAACAGCCGACAGTGCAATAAGCTAGTGGAAGGACGGAAATCTTCCTCACTTGCCACTACCAAGGTGTTTAGGGTATGTGTCTAAAGACATAAACGAACATAGTTTGGAGCATATAGCTACTCAGACATCCATGTACTAAATCATTCTTATCTCTTGTCTTACTGACTCCTCCGCATGTGCTACATGCGTTGTTGGTATGATTCTATTTGTTGTACAGTACTGAATGCAGTGGTTTTTTTTAATGAATTTTGGAAGAGCCATTCTCTGAGAATTAATGACAGGTGGAATGACATCCAGGAATGCAGTTTGGGGTCCACTGTTCGACCACGAGGCAGGACAGCCTGCCCTGACTCATGAGGGAGCTGCCCACTCGCTGGACGAAGTTCACGGCCATTGTCAGCTGTGCTGTCACACTGTCATCATGGCCGCAGCCACAGACGTCACTGACAGCGGCGTTCGAGAGACGCTACAATCGCCACCGCTCTTTATACAGTCAGTAATGAGGGCTTCTATTGTTTCACTTGGGAGGCAACGGGAAACCTCCATCTAGCTGTTCCTGATGTACTACGCCGGAGGGCCGGAATAAAGATATTAACTGAACGAATCTACTGTCGTCCTGACGTCTCATTTCACTCTCCATAGGTATAAATTCAAGGGTATTTTAACAACATGTACACCAAAAAGTTTGGAGCATTCTACCCTACTTACTGACTCCTCCGCATGTGCTACATCAGTTGCTGGTATGATTCTATTTGTTGCACAGAAATGAATGCAGTGGTTTTTTTTTTTTAAGAATTTCGGGAGAGACATTTTCTGAGAACCACCTGATAATTCTTTAGAAAATATTAAACTGAGGAGATAAAGGAAGATCAGAAAAGAAAGCGAGCTGTTGTCTCGCGTTCCTATTAACGTGTTATGGGATCAAAATGAAAAATATTCACTTCAACTTTGATGTAGTTCTTCGTGCACGAAGTTAGAATTATCGAGATCGTCATCGCTACTATCATTGTCAACAAAATCTTGCTACAATTCACGCAAAATTTCGCCCTAAAGAACGTTTCTTTGCTTGATGAACGAACAGCTACCGCTACTATCGGCTGCACCGCAAAGTACTTGTTCCTAACAACACAATGAAGACCAGTTGAGCCCACCAGTATACGTGATTTCGTATTTGAAATCGGAATAAACTTGCCCTCTATAATGGTACTTTGCGGGCAGGCGTGTCAGCATCATATTAATTAAAATGGGGGATAAATAGACTTTATTTTGTAAGAATTAAAAAGGGGAAAGTAATACGAAACTTTAATAACTGCACAGTATTACTAAGAAGCAATGTAATGAAAAGTAATAAAAAGCAAAGTAGCAAAGACCAAGCGGGACAGAAAGATATAGGGGCGCGTTTGTTTTTTAATACATATAAAAGAACATGTAACACATTATTGAGCTCTCTACCTTCAGTTATCGCGATCGGGCTAGTCGATGAAAAAGTGGTACGCGACTGCGAAATTCGTTAAGGAGATTATTTAAAGACTCTTCAATCACGTTTAAAATACATTACGTGTGACGAAGTGATCAGAGATGTTTATTGTCGGGTGGAGTGAAAATGAATCCGACAACATAATTCGAACTTTGTGTCAGGTGAGAAAAAGTCTCTTGAGAAACCATTGTGGTTGTGGAACCCACAAAAGTTGTGCGGAACAGAAAGCTATAGTTCGCGTAATTCTGCATTTTATAAAATGATGAAACGCGTGTGCGCGGAACATTAATAGAATCTTATCCTTGGACGGTTGCGGGGGTAACTGATACAAACAACGCGGCAGCATAAAAATAGTTCGCTTATTAACTACTAGATATTAATTAACGGGGACCTAAAATACTAAAACAGAAGGATAGGATCATCACCTCCAATCCCGATTCACGTTTCATATTTAATTAGGGAAAAGAAAAGTGTTAATAAACAAACTACATTTCAATTTTATCCACGATTTTGGCTTCATTACGTAGTCTTGACTACATGATAAACAATATCTGTGGAAGCTGTACGCAACGTATCGTCATAATATTTAGCCAAACAATATTGTGGGACACCACAAATGCAAATGCATGAAATTGTTCTTACAGCGGATGTATAATGTGTGAGTGCGACGAACTATATTGAGAAAACTGAACACCCATTACGTACTTGCATGTTTATCTGCGAAAATGTTCCTTGTTGGTACATCAGCATAGAGTTCGAATAGAATCGCTGGAACATTGCAAACCATTCAGATTAATCAAACATCTACATACGCAAAATCCTGGTACCACCAGGATGTGTTCTTTCTCCTCACCCCCGTGGCAGTAATTGAATTAAGAGTCAGCCGGGAAATACATGTAAATCAATTGACGACCTTTGAGCTAGCGTCACGAATTTTCAAACGTCCACTGCCATGTATGAAGGCGAGTGACACCACGAGTGTTAACGTCGATCGAGGGGTGTCGTCGTGATCGTATTGAATGACATTGAGAGGTTACACCTGTCAAATGACGGGATCGGCAGTCTGTCTAAATTTACGCGTCCAATCAGTTGAAAAGACAGCCAGTGAACGTGTTAAAAATGAATATAATTTCATGTTTCTTTTCATGTAAAAGATATAGATTAGTGAAACGGAATTTTTGAAGCATCCTGCGCAACAGTTACGTTTGAAAACGCCGAGAGATCAGGTGAGTGAGTCCTGCGGAACTTCACTTTTAGCCACCTCTACTGGCTACTGCTGTAACCTGCGGCACTGGAGAAGCCCACACGTTTAGCCACCCTGGTGAGGCTGAAGCTGTGCGCCGCAGTGGCTACCGCACACGCACGCACACACACGTTAGGGGCAGTGGCAGTAACGACCTAGGCGGTGAGAGTCGCATTTGGTGCGTTATCTGGCCGCCGCGGCGCGGCAGGGCGCTTTGTTCCGCTAGGGCCCCGCCCATTGTTTTTCTCGGCGCGCCCTCCGCGCTACCTTAAAACGTTTTTTAATGGCACCGACTCACCGGGAAGTCCATTATACGGCGAGAGGTAACGATGACTCTCCTCGCCTGCACACGGCACACCCACAGCTGCATCCAATCTTACTCTACGTGTGAACTGGACTCAATTCACTCATCTGCAGTTGAATTTCACTTTTCGTACGTTGTCCATCAGAGGACGTAACTAAGATCATTCTCGAAGAAGAATACGTCCCTATTATACAGTTATGTACACTACTGCTCATTAAAATTGCTGCACCACGAAGATGACGTGCTACAGACTCGAAATTTAACCGACAGGAAGAAGATGCTGTGATATGCAAATGATTAGATTTTAAGAGCATCCACACAAGGTTGGTGCCGGTGGCGACACCTACGACGTGCTGACACGAGGAAAGTTTCCAACCGATTTCTCACACACAGTGGTTTAGGCCAGTCTAGGAAATGGGCAATGGAAGGGGAAGCGGTGCATGTTAACTTAGGTTGGTGGCCGGGAGTGAAAAGCAGAGCCAGAGGCCCTGCCTTCCAAAAAGACGTCTGTTCTGATCGATGTCTGGATGACAAGAGAGGGAGAGGCAACTGTGTTCCGCTCCGCAAATCACTCCAGCGTCCACACACGTGTTCGGCATCCCACACACACTATTGGCTAAAAGCAGAGGCGTGAATTCGCCAGCAGTTGTACACAAACAGCATTTGACCGGCGTTTCCTGGTGAAACGTTGTTGTGATGCCTCGTGTAAGGAGGAGAAATGCGTACCATCACATTTCCGACTTTGATAAAGGTCGGATTGTAGCCTATCTCGTTTGCGGTTTATCGTATGGTGACATTGCTGCTCGCGTTGGTCGAGATCCAATGACTGTTAGCAGAATATGGAATCGGTGGGTTCGAGAGGCTAATACGGAACGCCGTGCTGGGTCCCAACGGGCTCGTATCAGTAGCAGTCGAGATGACAGGCATCCGCATGGCTGTAACGGATCGTGCAGCCAAGTCTCGATGCCTGAGTCAACAGATGGGGACGTTTCCAAGACAACAACCATCTGCACGAACAGTTCGATGACGTTTGCAGCAGCATGGACCATCAGCTCGGAATCCATGGCTGCATCACAGACAGGAACGCCTGCGATGGTGTACTCAACGTCGAACCTGGGTGCACGAATGGCAAAACGTCATTTCTTCGGATGAATCCAGGTTCTGTTTACAGTATAATGATGGTCGCATCCGTGTTTGGCGACATCGCGGTGAACGCACATTGGAAGCGTGTATTCGTCATCGCATACTGGTGTATCACCCGGCGTGAGGGTATGGGGTGCCATTGGTTACACGTCTCGGTCACCTCTTGTATGCATTGACGGCACTTTGAACAGTGGAGAGTACATTTCAGATGTGTTACGACTCGTGGCTCTACCCTTCATTCGATTCCTGCGAAACCCTAAATTTCAGCAGGATAATGCACGACCTCATGTTGCAGGTCCTGTTCGGGGCTTTCTGGATACAGAAAATGTTCGACTGCTGCCCTGGCCAGCACATTCTCCAGATCTCGCACCAATTGAAAAGGTCTGGTCAATGGTGGCCGAGCAACTGGCTCGTCACAATACGCCAGTCACTACTCTTGATTAACTGTGGTATCGTGTTGAAGCTGCATGGGCAGCAGTACCTGTACACGCCATCCAAGCTCTGTTTGACTCAGTGCCTAGGTGTATCAAGGCCGTTATTACGGCCAGAGGTGGTTGTTCTGGGTACTGATTTCTCAGGATCTATGCACCCAAATTGCCTGAAAATGTAATCACATGTCAGTTGTAGTATAATGTATTTGTCCAATGAATCCCCGTTTATCATCTGCATTTCTTCTTGGTGTAACAATTTTAATGGCCACTAGTCTAGATCCAGAAAGCGGACATGCCACTCAAGGTAGTAAGCTCTGTCGTTCTGCCAACAGAAGGGCCATTGAAGATCCACGGACCACTGTGTCATTCATCAGCCAATTGCATCACCTGTATTCAGTACGGAGGAGCATGTGGTCAGGACATGGCTCTCCCGTGCATTGTCGGCTTAGGAGACCAGGGGCAGCTATTACTCAGTAACTATCATACGACTCAGTAGACTCCGATCCGGCGTTACCACCAAGGAAAAATCCCTGGCTGTACTTGGAATCAAATCTGCTTCCTCCAAAGGGCGGCCATCGACACTGACGACTCGGCTACTAGGAAAACAGTAAGGCATAAGCAATGAAGTGTAACACCTATAGCCGCCCTTATGACGTCATTTATTTACGGCTAACAGTTTCGGTACTTCCGTGCACCATCTTCAGGCCTTAGCTGGCGCTAATGGGGTTTAATACTATTCGTATACACGATTCATCAGTGGCCAAAGTGTATAACTGGTTACCTTTAAGACCAATGTTGTCTATCCAACCATCACTATGTTTTCGCGTAATGCTTTAGGTCTATCAGCTAAAGTACTTCTCCGAAATGAATATTGCTCTCCTTCCCTGATTGTTGTCTCAAGGAGGCTGACTATTTGTGTGGTTTCCTTCATGTTATTTTCATCCCATTTTATCAAAATAGTTCAAATGGCCCTGAGCACTATGGGACTTAACATCTGTGGTCATCAGTCCCCTAGAACTTAGAACTACTTAAACCTAACTAACCTAAGGACATCACACACATCCATGCCCGAGGCAGGATTCGAACCTGCGACCGTAGCGGTCGCGCGATTCCTGACTGGAGCACCTAGAACCGCTCGGCCACGCCGGACGGCCTATTTATATCCTCATTTCACTACCTTTGTTAAGTTTTTATGTCATCTGTTTTGTCCGATACACGCCTAAACAGCTTGGTCCTATATAACCCGAACGTACCGCTGTCATAATTCAACAATCTCATTGCCAGTATTTGGACTAGATTTTGCAGCAGCCTAAAATGTACAGCTTAATAACAGATCTATCTAAAGCTACAATGAATATATGACCGTGCTTACTTGCAAATCACTCCAAAGTTAAGCTCATGCACCGAAAAACTCACTTGAGATAGATAACGCACTGTTGTTTTGATTCAGAATCGCGAGAGTAATCTTGTTCTTTAACAGTTCATAATGTAGTGGCGCGAATGGTTCTGTCGCTTGTGCTAGAGATGAGAAACAGCTATTGTCAGTAGCAATCTGCTGTACTATGCTGCCCGACCTTCTCCCTCAAATACATAGGGTGTAACGGGTGTAATTGCAGATATTTTTAAATGTTGTACCTTAATATGTGTACACATCTCTGTGTTGATTTTTTTATCTGTGCCATACAGCCTTCCAACAAACACGTCACAAACTTTACGACCTGTTGTTTGCTGTATGGTCCTACTGCACCACTATGTGGACTAAGCCTGTCTGTATAGATTATTTCGCGTCCATGAGTCCACGCTTCAAAACCTGACATGCTGTCCAGGAGGAAATAAACATTAAAGGCTTACTCTTGCCATAAGTGCACCCTAAAAACATACGGCCTGTAGTGGCTATATTTGTCAGCAAATGATGGAAACACTGATGCAGTGTTGTTCAGTATAACGTTCTCAGTCACCAACAGAAATAACTTCTCTTGTACCCGTTACACCCTGTATAACAAAATTAATTACACGCTGACACAAAAAAGGAATGACACTGCTCACATTCTAGTCTGTTATTTGTTATGACGAATTACTGACCGATTGTTTTCCAACCTTGAATGTGTGCTTACTATGATACATCTTTGCTCAACACTTGACGGAGATGTTCAGATGTGTGTGAAATCTTATGGGACTTAACAGCTAAGGTTGTCAGTCCCTAAGCTTACACACTACTTAACCTAAATTATCCTAAGCACAAGCACACACACCCGTGCCCGAGGGAGGACTCGAACCTCCGCCGAGACCAGCCGCACAGTCCAAGACTGCAGCGCCTGAGACCGCTCGGCTAATCTCGCGCGGCGACGGAGATGTCAGATGCAAATGAACGAGTAGTTTACTTAAGCCGTTTTCTTGCGTTTCGCCCGAAGGCAAAAAGTTGCGCTCGAGGATAATCTTCTGGGAAAGATTTGTACAAATATTTCCAGCAGTGGAAGGATTTACTGCAGGTGTGTGTGCACTCCAATAGATTCTTCTTTGAAGATAACTACTGAAAACTAAACATTTTTGGAAGTACACGAATTGTTATCATCATTCTCGATTCCTTTATGTCAGCAAACGTATGCACTTTTTTGACCAGTACGTTGCTTGGGTACCGCCAGTTTTTTAATTGATTTTGAGGAATCTCCTCACAGTGTAAAGAAATTTTTATGTTCCGAAAAACATTCTCACACCATTATGCCGTCTCAATTTATTGTGTGGTTCCTCATGTCTTACAGTGGTGATATTGGATTTCATCATGGATTTTCCGTCAGTAAATTTGTTCCGTAAACAGTTTCCCAAGCCTCATTCTCCAGGAACTTTGCAATTCATCCGTCGATTCACCTTTCAACACCCATATGACAGCGACAGCTCTATGAAAGTCTGATTTTTCGGAATAATTGCTATTACCTATCTCAGATCCAGGTTCCATACCCGTAACAACCAGAATCTACTGACAAAGTATGGATGTTGTTGATTACCATAGTCAATGCTGAATATATTCGAGCATCGCTTTTCTCTAATCATCGATGATACGTAGTGAAAAATACTTCAAAAGTAGCTATTTGCAAATTTTATTTACCTACAGCGCGAAACTAGCAGAACGGCGTTAGAAAAGATTCTAATGCCTAATGAAACAAGAGACCGATTCTTTAAACGTTTAAAAATTTTTTTTAGAGTGTCTTGCTCACAGCACCTTTTTTAATGACAAATCTCCACAGCTAATTCGTTATTTGCCATTACATTTCTATACAAGTGACAGCTGCAGTTATATACCGAAACCGGTCATAAAAGGAGCTGTAACAATCAAGAATATTAATATATTCGAGATGTAAGTTGACAAAGATGCATATGAGGCAATCACTATTAATGACTTGACGCGCTAGTCAATTATTTGTAAAAGATTAATAGTGTTAACGTTGCTAAGGACGTTGACCTAGCACACCAGCACTCTACCTAAGATCATCACTCGTTTGTCTTCTGATACAGAAGTCTACCACACCTGTTCTAGCAGCCAGTTTTCATAGCACTTAATTCAGTTGTGCGCTTATGTAGTGGTGTAACCCAATTATGGTAAAAGAATTGAAACTAATATTTAAATAATTATGACTGAAGTAGAATTGCTTTCAGTATACAGTCTACTTCACAAATAAAAGTATGCAAGAACTGAGTTACGGAATGAGTCATTCGTAGATAAACAGTTACCAAATAGTAAACATCAAAACATGTGTTACGGAAATATCTGACGATCAGTGTTGAACACGTATCTACTCTCGGAAATTAGTTTTCCAGTTGTCTTTCATTTATTATGGTAAGAACAGTGTAACTTGAAGATGCTACAGTTGTTTTTCGAACAAGCATCGGTTTTACGAAACCCATTGCTCCTTCAGGTCAAAGTAACGAAAGATTACAAGGATTGTTACATTTTAGCAGTATGCATTATAGTCGTAATTTTCCCATAAACGGTGTTATCACGAATTTTCGCCTCAGTTTTCGTTTCGGCTGTCTTTTGTTACAGTCGGAAAGATAGCCTTGTTATTTAAGAATTAAAACTGAATATTTGGTTCTAATCTTTTCGAGAAGTACACTATTGTACCGTTCGTCAAGTAGGAAGGAAATAAAGCTAGGAAGACTAGGTTTTAATGTCCCGCAAAGCGAGGGCATTAGGAGACGGAGAACAAGTTCGAACTGGGGAAGGATAAGAAAAGGAAATCGGCCATAACCGCTCAAAGGAACCATCCTAGCATTCGTCTCAAGCTATTAACATGGAAACTCCAAACCTGAATGAAACAGTGATCTCCTGAATTTGTTTTACCACGTGCTTACACGCTGGTTAGATGAACTGTCGCTGTTGTCAGCGTTTGTGAAGTCTTTTCATTTTAATTGAGAGATTTGGCTGACAGAAGACTCATCTTTTGTGTGAATCACTTAAAGGCTTGTGTTATTTATCATGTTAATGCTTTGACAGGTAAGGACCTATGTTACTTCTTAGTAATTGCACCGATGATGGCTATGTAATAGTCCAAAGCTAGATCTACTCCAATAAATGGCGGATGTTGCGACTGATTGCTGTCCTTTAAATTTGGATACTCAACGGTCGCTGCGCACACAATAATCTAATTCATTCCAACTTAGTTATGAAGAGAGGTGTTAGTGGAAAGTTGTACTGGCTTTGGAAGTGTGTAGTGTTCACCCTGTTGTCTGCACCGTCTGATTTTGATTTTTCCTACTGCCTCTGTCTGCTGTATGACGAATAAACGGTAATTTATTTTTAAACTCTGTATGCAACATTTATTCCGCTAATGACAGTACATTAAAATTATCGCTAGTAAGCTTCACCTAGACGAGAACCTTTAGGTAAGACATTTTATAACTACTATCGAACAATGACCGCCAGTGATAGTGTTACCGAACGCAGACAGCACATTTTAAAAGCAAACTTTCTTAGTTTTTGCAAGGAAGAAGGAAAAAATCCAACATTACTGTCTGCGACGCTACTGCGTAAATGTAGTTTTGTTTCAATTACACAAATCTCGAGCGACGTGCAAATATGATTTCAAACAGTGTTGTCACTAACATAAAAACAAATCTTGTTTCATAGTGTTTGCACTATTATTTGCAAAAGTGAAGAACTTTACTATGTAATAGTTGTTGCCAGCTACGGAATAACAGACTCTAAAGTTTCACAACGAGCAAATACGATGGTGGTCCCCGAGCTTAATTCTTGCTGGAAGACTTCGGAACTCGCAGTGTTGCTGTATTACGAAGTTGCAAAGCCTGTGGATTAAACGACAAATTGAGTGTTCATCCGAGATAACAGACGCCATGTTCCCTTTCGCTTATTTCGCTATGTTGGAGAACCATTTCAAAGTAAACGAGGTGTGTGTTGGGCTTCGAAGAAGAAGATGGAGGGCAATTAATGCACACTAAAACTGCGAAGAAATTAGTGAAGAGTCATACTTAACGACCTGTTTTTGTGCGAGTGACTATGCAGATACATGATTAATATCAGAGAGTACGCCTAAAAAGAAAGACACTCTAGAATCCAACTACCTGACAGCAATATTTTAAGGAACATGACATAGAACTTAGGACTACACGTTTAAAAATCATTTATACTACCACAGGCCATATCAGTTTCATCGCATTCATGACGCGAAAGTCGAAAATACTCTTGTCACGCAGAGTATAATTAATTTCGCATCTAAATTTACAGGGCAGTCACAGTGCCACTTGAAGGGGACTGGTTGGTTTTCTTGAGAAATAGAGATCGTAACGATGCCAGAAAAATATAATGATGTCCATGATGCACGCCATAAAATGATGAGACATTCTATCCGTCTGGAAAGAAATCAAGGCTCTTACTTTGTATTGACCACTGCTTCAAGTTGGCCGGAGAGCAAATTAGTTTTCGTAAGTTCAAACGATACTCTGTCACAAGTCGACAGCTAATTATTTTTCATTTCTACCACTCTGAATGTTCGGAACTTTACGTTTGTCGGTTATATGCCTTTATGTCTGTGATCGGACGTCCTTCCGCACGTTACGTAACTCGAAGCGGAGCACACTCGTATACTTCACCTGTCTGTGAATCGGGTAGAGTGATGTCGGTATGTTTTCATCCTTAAATCTTTGTGTTTCTGGGTTGGTCCCGATACCCACTTCCAAGTTAGTAGAAGAAAGAAATATTAAGCCTGGCCAACTTATTGCACAAAACCTCGTTAATCTTTCACCCGAATCCAATCTTGTCTCATAAGCTAGCACCATCAAATATGTGCTTTAGCAGCAGGTCCGTTAAAAGATACCTTTCCAGAGCCATAGGCTTACGCCGTTTCCTACATTTCGAGTACTATGTATTCATATAATGCTTTGTCGAATAGTTGGTTATTTCAGATAATAAAGGACTACTGTTGGACTAAAATGTTTTAATTTTCAGTTTACATACGTCCATAACCCTGCAGTATTTCAGAAACGTGAACATTTCCCGCCCGAGCTGTTATTAAATGTATTTATGTATTTATTTGCAATATCTGTTTCGGCTACTTTATCATTATCAAGTAACAGTGTAAAGTGCGCCAGTGTACATGCATTCCTCTTAAGACATCGTACTCATATCAACCATATTTACTATTTTCCCGTCATGCTCATTATAAAACAGGAAATCAATCTCATTTCTAAAATAATTTTAACTTGTTTTAACATTTTTCATACATATCTTATTGCATGAAATACTGTACATTGTTATTAAATTTATCCATTACGTTTATTAAAGAATCTGTTGGCAGGTGATTTACGGATAGCAGTCTTTGAATGCTGGCCGCTATTTTGACTGGATCAAAGGTGGGAATGTTCCTACGCGTCGGTGGGTGGGTGGGGGGGAGGGGGGTGGGCTGACGATGGCCTAATATGTCGCCGAAACTGGGCCCCTACGGTGAAAATGTTCCTACACATCAGTCAGGAGCCTGAAGTTGGCATAATACATCGCCGAAACTGGTAGCCCAAAAAAATTATAATTTCGAAACTTAGACGGCTGAAGGGTTTTTTATTTGACAATCTCAGCCGGCCACATCATGTCAGAAACGTAACGCCTGCTGTCCAAATTACCAGCTTTGCAAACAAGAAGTGTGTCTCCTTCTACATCCTGTGACAATTCACGCTACTGCGAAATTAGTTTGACTATATCCGCTGTCACTGGAGCCTCCACACACGAATATGCCCACAGCGGTGCTCTACGCGCAGTCGAGACTTGTCTGAAAGATCTGATGCCACTCCCGTGTCCAGTGTTGCGTTGGGTGCAGCTTTGTCGGTTCACTTCAGCCTACTGCTCCGTCGCGGGAAGTCACAACAGTTGTAGCCGTGATGACTTAGGTGCTCCAGACATCCGCGCAGTGGCCCTTTCAGTTCTGGCCTTTCTACAAAGAAATCCATATCCTGACTCGAGGGTTCGTGGAGCATCTGCTCGATTCTACAAGCAGAGAGGACAATACGTCAGTCTACTCGCTCGCTAGTCGCGTGGAGCCGTTACGATCCCGCGTGGTGTTGCTAAGTTCCTGATGTCGTGGGTTCTATATCCTCATGATAGTCATGGAAAGTCGTCTACTGTGGGTAGCAATGCCATCGCTCGCTAGTCACGTGGGGCCGTTACGATCCCGCGTGGTGTTGCTAAGTTCCTGATGTCGTGGGTTCTATATCCTCATGACAGTCATGGAAAGTCGTCTACAGTGAGCAGCAATGCCACTCAACCGATAAACCATTGTCGCCCACGAGGCTTACTAATGTCTTCTTGCAAACAACCTGTCGCGTAACGTTTCCTTACATGTGGAATGTAGATGGAGTTAGCCTTACCTAGTTTCTGTGTTGCATTTAATTGCTTACGATTTGCACATCCAAGCACGCAATACACTTCATGCCAGTCTGACCTTCGCTGTCTTTTGATCTACACCCGCATTATATAAAAAAAATATGCATGTATGTTTCACATCTCGCTGACAATCCTTACAAAATGATGAAAGGAAAAAAGTTCATGTACCGCCTACTACGTTTTCGCTTTTCATGCAGTAGAAGTGCCACATCAGGCTTAGTATTTTAATTTATTACTTCTGTACTATGAACTGTACTCCTGACGCTTTTTTTTTTCAGAGAGTGTTCACATACACGAGTGAAATCACCAGCAATATTCTATAAGTGAACTACATATAGCTCAGAAAATATGACGCCATAAACTATGAGGTGTGTGAAAAACTGCTGCACAATTCATGACGTTTTAATTTATTACTTATTTACTACTAACACTCTACGCAACACATTTTACAGACAGTACTCGCATATAACCACAGGAAGTACCTGCAAAATTGTAACAATGTACAACACATAGTTCAGAAGATACGATGCAAAAACATTAAGATGCGGGAAAATGAAACTGCAAGGCGAAATTCGCTACAGATAAGACTGAAATGTATTAAATATATGTGACGTATCTGACGTGCGTACGTGGGCAAAGCCACAGGTACAGAGCTCATGCAAAATTCCTGGAATCTGGTTCACATGTTAGTTACGACATTGAAAAAGTACTATGGCGTAAGAACCACCAACGTTCTATGGGGGTTGAGCTTGATAACGTAAAGGAGAGAGGAGGAGATTGACAGACACCAAGGACGTTGGGGGTTGAGCTTGATAACGTAAACGAGAGAGGAGGAGATTGACAGACACCAAGGACGAAGAAAGAGTGGACACATAATGGGGATGGGTGTAGCGATGACTTAAAATCTTTATAACAGGCTCTCACTTTTGATTAAGGAAGGACTAGGACCAAGTTTGCACATACAATAAATTTTATTATAGTGTAGTTCCTCAGCACACGTTCACATTCCTTGGTACTCAAAAGAATATACTGGACAATTTACATTCATTACACTCTTTATCCTTTAGCAAACAAATTTTGAAATAATTACGATCACTATCAAATTCTCTCTAAACCATTTCAGTAACACCAAAAATTTAAGCAAAGGCTTTCGAAGTGAACTCAGAAAGAAACTCGCCTCGCAACCACACTAAAGTTTACCTTTCCCTTAAATAAAATATACTAAAAAACTCAACGTTAAAAAGGCGCGAGCATAATTGTATTTTAAAAAATATTTACCCAATTAATAAAATTATTGCAGGTTTTACATTATGTTAGCAAACCTTGAACAAAGCAAAATTTCTGCAATCTTAATTACCACACATTTAAGCATAAGCTACTCAGACAATTATAGCTCAATAAGAGTGCTAAATTACAGGAAGAAAATATAATTTAGAATTTTACAGTCCTGCTCTGAACACATGCCCTTCTTGCTCTCCGAACGGACCCACACGATCCGCGTACTCCTCCGGGCCAAGATTCATAAACACTGAAACCAGAACAAGAAAGCCTTCTAGAACACACAGAAATCTGCTATTAGAAACATATCTGCCCACGGCCTTATACATACGTTGCAGTCTTTAACATGCAAATAAAACACAATAAAACAGTGGCCATACAATTAAGAAAACAACCCGGCAACTTAATTACGAGTAAAAATCCTTAACAATTACACATCTCTCTTTCACTAATGAAAAGAACAATCACTGATATACACATACGAAAACCAAAATTCCTATTTTGCAACCAGATAGCATGTCCCGGGTTAGTCGAATATTAATTAACGACAAGCAATGAGCAGCACCAGTATCATAATCTGAATCTGAACTGAGAAAGTTTTTATACGATAAACGAGCCTGCGCAATTCTTTAATTTCTGCGATAACCACAGTTGTCGTTGGAATGATGCTCACTAGAAAGATTATCGGTAAGACAAACTCCAGCAGATGGAAACGGAGCCCCACAACCAACGTCTGAGGGCCGGAGAGCAGATCAACGTCCGGTGTTAACACCAGGGCAGTCCAGCCGTGACTCCCTCTCTCGCACACTGTGCTCCAGCCGCAGCGCACCACAGTTGCGCCTCCCGGTCGCTCGGCTCCGTCAGCCCCCCTGCTTGCCTCGGACATGCGCTATATGCCGAGCCAGCGTGAGACAAAATCGATACTGGCTAGCTTACATAGTCTTTGAACCAGAGGAGATAGGTTCTATTACCTCGATGTGATCAATGGGGACATGGACAGACAGAGGAGGGGGAAAGGGAAACGGACAGGGGAGAGGAGGAGATGGAGGGGGAGAGAGGGAGGAGGAGGAGGAGGGAAGAGATGGAAGAGATGGACAGGGGGAGGAAGAGATATGCCGAGAGAGGAGGGACGAGCAGATGAACAGAGAGATGGGGAGGAGAAAATAGACAGAGAAAGGGCACAGTATGAGAGAAAAGAGGAGTATATGAACAGGGAGAGAGGGATGGAGGATATGGGCAGAGACGGGGTGAAAGACGAGATGGATAGCGAGAGGGGGAAGGAGGAAATGAACAAATACTAGAAATACACTCCTGGAAATTGAAATAAGAACACCGTGAATTCATTGTCCCAGGAAGGGGAAACTTTATTGACACATTCCTGGGGTCAGATACATCACATGATCACACTGACAGAACCACAGGCACATAGACACAGGCAACAGAGCATGCACAATGTCGGCACTAGTACAGTGTATATCCACCTTTCGCAGCAATGCAGGCTGCTATTCTCCCATGGAGACGATCGTAGAGATGCTGGATGTTGTCCTGTGGAACGGCTTGCCATGCCATTTCCACCTGGCGCCTCAGTTGGACCAGCGTTCGTGCTGGACGTGCAGACCGCGTGAGACGACGCTTCATCCAGTCCCAAACATGCTCAATGGGGGACAGATCCGGAGATCTTGCTGGCCAGGGTAGTTGACTTACACCATCTAGAGCACGTTGAGTGGCACGGGATACATGCGGACGTGCATTGTCCTGTTGGAACAGCGAGTTCCCTTGCCGGTCTAGGAACGGTAGAACGATGGGTTCGATGACGGTTTGGATGTACCGTGCACTATTCAGTGTCCCCTCGACGATCACCAGTGGTGTACGGCCAGTGTAGGAGATCGCTCCCCACACCATGATGCCGGGTGTTGGCCCTGTGTGCCTCGGTCGTATGCAGTCCTGATTGTGGCGCTCACCTGCACGGGGCCAAACACGCATACGACCATCATTGGCAGAAGCGACTTTCATCGCTGAAGACGACATGTCTCCATTCGTCCCTCCATTCACGCCTGTCGCGACACCACTGGAGGCGGGCTGCACGATGTTGGGGCGTGAGCGGAAGACGGCCTAACGGTGTGCGGGACCGTAGCCCAGCTTCATGGAGACGGTTGCGAATGGTCCTCGCCGATACCCCAGGAGCAACAGTGTCCCTAATTTGCTGGGAAGTGGCGGTGCGGTCCCCTACGGCACTGCGTAGGATCCTGCGGTCTTGACGTGCATCCGTGCGTCGCTGCGGTCCGGTCCCAGGTCGACGGGCACGTGCACCTTCCGCCGACCACTGGCGACAACATCGATGTACTGCGGAGACCTCACGCCCCACGTGTTGAGCAATTCGGCGGTACGTCCACCCGGTCTCCCGCATGCCCACTATACGCCCTCGCTCAAAGTCCGTCAACTGCACATACGGTTCACGTCCACGCTGCGCGGCATGCTACCAGTGTTAAAGACTGCGATGGAGCTCCGTATGCCACGGCAAACTGGCTGACACTGACGGCGGCGGTGTACAAATGCTGCGCAGCTAGCGCCTTTCGACGGCCAACACCGCGGTTCCTGGTGTGTCCGCTGTGCCGTGCGTGTGATCATTGCTTGTACAGCCCTCTCGCAGTGTCCGGAGCAAGTATGGTGGGTCTGACACACCGGTGTCAATGTGTTCTTTTTTCCATTTCCAGGAGTGTATATAGTCGAACAACGCCGGGTAGTCAGCTAGTTGCTAGCGAAACACTTCTTTATTTCAGTGTTGTGTGGCTTAGAGGTCCTCTACAGTGATGGCTGGGCCGCCGTGCAAGGCGTCCGCAAACAGCGAAGTGCCGAGAGGCGGCGTGAAAGCGGGGAGCACGGAATGGCGACAAAATGCCACGACAGAGGGACCGTAATAGGAGCTCAGAATTACAATTACGATTAATTACCGGCGTAATTAGGAGGGAGCGTGCCGCGCCGAAAGCGACGGCGGTGGCCGCTGCGGCGTCGGCGGCGACATCGGCGTCGACGTCACCGCCGCCATCGCCCCGTCGTGCGGTGTCGCTTCTTCCAGCCGGGCCGACTTTTATGTCGGCAATTCTCCCCAAACCCGAGCCGCCTTCCCCCTTTCTCCTCCACCCCTTTGCCGTTCCCGCTAAGAGCTGCTGGCTGAAACGCCGAAGCCACGGGCCGTAGGGCGCGACCCACGCGCCCCTGCCTCGGCGGCGCAGCTTTCGCCACTCATAAAGTCAACGACGTGCCGCACTTGACGACGCGGGCCTTTGCGCGGCCAGAAGGCAGTGTTCTCGGCTGCCCGACCTGCCGAGCGGCGGAATTAGCGCCCTTGCTGTACTCGCCTCTGTGCGCTCGCGGCGCAGGCTTTCAGCCGTAGCGCAAGGCGTGGCAGAAATCGAACTGGTTTTACGCACAACACACAGAAAAGTTCAAGGCTAGACATGAAAACTCTCGATAAGGAGGTGTTTGGCTTAATTTTAATGAAAGAATTGATAGTGTATGCAAGTGCCGACATAAGCTCGTTTTTCTTGGAATAGTGCTATTTGAATCAGTTTATTTTATTTTATTTCTTTCATTTTTAGAGTACCATACTCCAATTAGTGAAAACTGAGCCATTATAGGATCACTTAGTTGTCCATCTGTCGGTCCGATTGTTGAAATCCCTTTTCCTTAGGAACGGGTAAACGTGTCAAACTGACCGAGCGAGGTGGCGCAGTGGTTAGCACACTGGACTCGCATTCGGGAGGACGACGGTTCAATCCCGTCTCCGGCCATCCTGATTTAGGTCTTCCGTGATTTCCCTAAATCGTTTCAGGCAAATGCCGGGATGGTTCCTTTGAAAGGGCACGGCCGATTTCCTTCCCAATCCTTCCCTAACCCGAGCTTGCGCTCCGTCTCTAATGACCTCGTTGTCGACGGGACGTTAAACACTACCCACCACCACCGTGTCAAACTGAAATTTGTGTAATATACTAAACTTTTCGGATTCTTTGTGGCCTAAAACGCAATCGAAATATAAAACCATTTGTGTCACTTATTTTGACACTCCCAAACTCACTCATCCAAATTCAAACGGTACGTCTCGTTGATCCAGAATTTTGAAATTTGAGGAGCAGCAAAGTTTCACGGTATAAGTAAGGCGAAAAATCCAAAATCATCAATTTGTAATTATACCAGAAGAATTTTTTTTGTTTTCGTTTGTTATCCGACTATCAGTCTGTCCATCTGTGTAACCAAGCGGCTCTAGGCGCTTCAGTCCGCAACCGCGCGACTACTGCGGTCGCAGGTTCGATTCCTGTCTCGGGCGTGGATGTGTGTCATGTCCTTAGGTTAGTTAGCTTTAAGTAGTTCTAGGGGACTGATGACCTCAGATGTTAAGTCCAATAGTGCTCAGAGCCATTTGTTAAGACCCCTTTTACTCAGCAACGGGCAGACATGTCAAGTTGAAATAAATGGCACATACCGAAGTCTATGGTCCTCGACGGCGTTAGCTTTGAAGTTTCTACGTAGATGGAATTCAAAACATACGGGCATTTATGTCACATATTTTGATATCTTTCCAGTACCGACATTCGTAACAGGAAAAATTTTCGATTCCTAAGATGGATGAACTATCTGCAGCCGGCCGCTGTGGCAGAGCGGTTCTAGGCGCTACAGTCTGGAACCGCGCCACTGCTACGGTCGCAGGTTCGAATCCTGCCTCGGGCATGGATGTGTGTGATGGTTGGTTAGGTCCAAGTAGTTCTAAGTTCTAGTGGACTGTCCCATAGTGCTCAGAGTCATTTGACCCGTTTGAACTATCTACAGGGTGTTCGGAAATTTCCGTTACAAACTTCTAAGATCTGTAGAGGGGAGTGAGTGCATAATATTTTGAATAGGACCCTGTTTACGGAAACGTACCGCTTCCGTTCAACGCCGGTTTCATTTCAGATGCGGAACGCATCCACGTCTGCTGAGGTAAAGAGAGAAGCTTCTGAGTTGCCTGTCCTGGTATGCATAACGAGTACCACTCCTATAAACTATTTCTTGCGGGGATCGTAGCCAAGATTACTTTCGAGACTCCTGTAGAGACGAAGTAAGATCGGATGGCGGGAGTTTTGACCGCTACACTAGATATTCAATAGACACCAGGTTGGATGGAGACTGTGCAGAGAACGTGGTTGGTAGATACAATGTCGGTAACAACATCGGTGGTCACCACATCGAACCGCTGTTGAAATGTATCAGTATTGTTCTGTACGTACAGTATGCTAAGCTCTGTTCTGTTTTGTAATAATGTAAGTACGTCACATTTAAGTGCTTATACAAACAAATGTGCTTAAGTGATAACCGGGTCGTTCGTTATGTTTCTTTTCGAATTGTTATCCAATAACTGTACTGCGTCAGACCCAATTTAATTCCTCAAGCAGGAGTGGGTGAGATATCTGAACTGAAACCATCGTAATCGGACACTAGTTTCTATTCAAAATATTATGTACTCACTCCCTTCTACAAGTCATAGAAGTCTGTAACGAGGATTTCTGAACACTGTGTATACATAACTTAAGTTTGTACGGAACCTCGGTGCGTGAGCCCTACTCCCATTGATCCAGATTTTTTTTGTATAGATCCCGCTCTACACCTGTAACTTATTTGACTAAATGGATATTACCACCATACGCTTTTTTAGGGAATAATGCTTCATTGACGACTGATTTTGGTTTTCAAGTCGACGTAAAAATGCAGTATGATAAAAACGTCTTGTCGAACTAAGTTAACCGTAAAATGAAACATAATGTCCAAGTTAACAGTTGTCGTGCTTGCGAAAATTTTAATGAGAATATACAGTACTGTAGAACATACGACAGCAGTACAGAAGATTCTGATGAATATGCAAGTTAACAGTTATCGTGCTTAAGGAAATTTTAAGGAGAACTTCCAGTACTGCAGAACATATAAAAACAATACAAAAGATTCTGCTGAACTTCATCTTGACTAAGACAATTGTTAACTTGGATATTACGTTTCACGTGTTACTCTATCTTACCAAGATGCTCTTATTGTAACGTATTCTTGTATAATAGAGTAATGGAGGAATAGGCCTAATAACGAATACGAATACAGGAATGGTGGTAAGCTACTAGTGACAGCATGGTAAGAGCATTATCGTAGGCAAGATAGGCACGAAGATAAATACAAGTTTATCAGCTCCGCAGATAATGAACAGATTGAAAGAATGTGTGATGAGATGAAAGAAATGATTGGGATGGTTAAAGGAGGCGAAAATTAACTTGTGATGCTTTTCTTTAGGAGGAAAAGAAAGAGACGTCAAATTAGTAACAGAAGATTGGCTGATGTAAAGGAATGAAAGACAAAGCCACCTGCTAGAATTTTACACAGGTCCTAATTTAATCATTCCTAACGTTTTCTTTAGGTATCATGAAAGAAGGATGTATACGTGAAAAAGAGCTCTGGACTCTCGAAGGTTTCAGATTGACTGTATTATGGAAAGAGATATTTTGAAACCAGATTTTGAACTGTAGGACATTTCCACAGGCAGTGGTGGATCGGACCCTAGATTATTGGTTTTGAAATGCATATTAAAACTGCAAAAAATTGCGAAAAGCTAGGAAATTGAAGATCTAGGACCTTTAAATATTCGAAGAACCAACGGTTGTCGGGAGAGACAGAAGGAGCATTATGCAACGTTGGACTGAAGAAGGGAAAAGGAACACAGTAGAAGAGAAATCAGTAGCCTTGATAGACGATATAGTGAAGGAAGCTAGGGATCAAATAGTAAAACTACAAGACCTAAAAGAAATCCTTGAATAACACAGTAAATATTAAATTTAACTGACGAAAGGAGAGAGCATAAAACTGCAACAGATAAAATGTAAATGTCGTGTGACTAGGGCCTCCCGTCGTGTAGCCCGTTCGCCGGGTGCAAGTCTTGCTATGTGACGCCACTTCGGAGACTTGCTCGTCGATGGGGATGAAATGATGATGCTTAGGACAACACAGCACCCAGTCCATGAACGGAGAAAATCTCCGACCCAGCGGGGAATCGAACCCGGGCCCTTAGGATTGACATTCTGTCGTGCTGACCACCTATTTTATATATACAATCTCATTTTGTTCGTTTTCGTTCGTTGAATTGCTCGTGGCGGACGTCGAAAGGCACCCGTTTCAGTTCGTTGTTGATCCATTAACTCAGTTTTTTTATTACAGGGGACAGCTAGCCCTGTGACCGAACACGCTGAGCTACTGTGTGGGCACCACTCAGCTACCGGGGGCGGACGCTGCAACAGATGAAGCAGCCGAAAGGAAATGGAGGTCTAAAACTGAGACTTATAGAAGATTCAAAACTGCTGAATGGGAATGGCTAAAAGACAAATGCAAGGCTGTAGAAGATATATCTTGCCTGTAAGAAAGTTGAAGAGCCTTTTGGAGAAAAGAGAAGCAGCTGCATGATAATGAATACCTTAGATGGAAGACCTTTGATAAGCTGGAAGTAGGAATGCGGAGAGGGTCTATACAAGGAAAATGAACTTATAGGCACCATTGCAAACAGGAAAGAGGAATTAAACGAAAATGAGATGGAAGATATGAGACGGCATTCCCACAGAATGATGGCAATCCTTGGGAGAGCAGGTTTGTAGCTTACCCCCGATGTTATACAATCTATACATTGAACAAGCAGTAAAGGAAACAAATTGGAAATAATATTAAAGTTGAGGAATAAAATAAAAGGAATTTGAGGTTTGCCGATGAGATTTTAATTCAGTCAGTCGCAAAGGACTTGGAGGACAGTTGAAAGAAACGGATTCTGCCTTGAGAAGAGATTATAACATGGATAGCAACAAAAGTAAAACAAGGTAATGGAATGTAGTCGAATTAAATCAGGCAATGCGGAGGGATTTAGATTAGGAAATGAGAAATTAAGAAGAGTAGATGAGCTATGCTACTTTGGCAACAAAGTAACGGCTCAACGCTGCAAAAGGGAGCACATAAAGTGATTATTTGTAATAACAAGAATAGCATTTCTAGGAAAGAGGAATTTGTTAATTTTTTATTAATTTAAGTATTAGGAAATCTTTGCTGGAGTTATTTGTCCGGAGCTTAGATATTGCCGGAAGCAAAACTTGAACGATAAGCATTTCAGATAAGAAAAGAACAGAAGATTTAGAAATGTCGTGCTACGGAAGAATGCTGAAAATTAGATGAGAAGACGGAATAAATAATGGGGAGGTAGGAAATCGAATTTAGTAAAAAAGAAACTTATTGCACAACTTGACTGAAAAAGAGGATCGGTTGATATGACGCATCATGTGGCATCAAGGATAGTCAGTTTGATAATGAAGTAAGTGTAGCGCTAAAAAGTTTTATGAGAAGACCTAGGCATGAATACAGTATCAGATTCAAATCGATGTATGTTTCAGTAGGAATTCAGACATGCCAAGGCTTTCACAGGGAGAGTGGTGTGGAAAGCTGCATCAGGCCATTCTTTGGACTGAAGATAATAACAATAACAATACGGGGGTTGTCAAACTAATTTCAACAGAAGAATTTACCCTTTATTCATGTGGATATCTAAGATCGTTTTGTTTGAAACGTTGCTGTCTGAATATGTTAACAAGTACTGATTAAACCTTCAGTGTAGTGTGACAGAATAATGAAATTAACCTACCGTGCAGCTTATATATTGGCAGTCACCCATAATGTAAACAAAACAGCCAAGCACATACTTACTAGCAATCAGTACTGCATTTGCTGCAGTTTTCAGTCGATGGAAACAAGTCACCGATTACGTTACGCTAGCGCGTGCCTCGTATAATGGTGGACAACAACTTCACTCGCTTCAAATTTAGAAGTATTCATCAAGCACAAAATTGCACCTTGACTATTTTGTGACCTGCATTGAATATTACGTCGTCAGAAAATTTACGCGTATTGGCTAAAAAGTAATAAATAAATGGGAGAGACTTAATTTTGTGATGGCCTTCGTTGGTGCAGCGTGTAATGATAGTGACAATCAATGACAGTGCCCCCAATTTATTAGTATCAAGTTTGGCTGCTGAATGCGACACTAAATTGTTTTTAAATAGTGTTTTATACGATCTGACATTAATGACAGGCATTTATTGATATGTTCTACTGGATGCATTACGTTTATACACATTCAAAAGCATTGCTGTCGTTTTTGAGTTATGAAAGAAAATAATTTTGTGCCAGACTGATACGTTAAACTTAGAAAGCTTACTTTCCGTAACAGTCCATAGCATAAATCCCTACGTCACCTACGTTTCACCTCACGGCTCGATTCCAACGTACCATGAAGGCAGTCTTGAATTTTTGTTGCTCCATCGTGGATATGGGACCGGTCAGATATTTACGAAAGAAAAATCTCCAGATATCCACATGGTTTGAAAAGTTCTTATTTCATCTCCACGAGCTGTTTCGGCATCTCATTAATACCATCTTCAGGCCCCGATGCACTCCACGTGTGGAGAATCAGATACGTTGATGCTTGCATAACTGAAGCCATCAACACCTGTATTCCGGCAATTTTTTGTGGAGTGTGTACATCGAACACTTAACAACAAAGTTGTTCTTCTAGTGCCCTCTTGGTTTGATTTTCGAACTTTTAACCTTATACCAATCCGGTTTTCGGCGTATACAGTGTGAGCATGCACCACATAATTAACTACAGTGTATAACAGCTCGGACAACGCCTCGCTACTTGTTAATCACGGAAACGCAATTGTCTGTTTAGTGATACAACACACTGCACAGTTTATTAACAGCTACACTCGTCGTAATGTTTCATTGTAATATCGCGCACATCGTCTGGACTGTATGCAGACCGCTGCAATCCATAGTACCCGTGAAACCGTCTTTGCGCATTCAGTTGAACACCTCGTCACGGATTATTTGTGGTTATCACAGTCGTCCTTACAATTTGCTGTCCGAATATCTGTGAAGAAATGGCAGCCCATTGTTCCCCAAGAGCTGAAAACAGGGAAGGTAGTGATATTGGACACAGGAGAGTGAAATTGAAGTTACACCTCAGCCTAAAAGTGTTCCATATGGTTATGGTCAAGATTCCATTTCATGAATTTTGTCTACAAACCGTTTTCTTAAATGGTTCAAATGGCTCTGAGCACTATGGGACTTAACATCTGTGGTCATCAGTACCCTAGAACTTAGAACTACTTAAACCTAGCTAACCTAAGAACATCACACACATCCATGCCCGAGGCAGGATTCGAACCCGCGACCGTAGCGGTCACGCGGTTCCAGACTGAAGCGCCTAGAGCCGCACGGCCACACCGGCCGGCCCATTTTCTTACTGGTGCTGATTTACGACAGAATGCGTTGTCACGTTGATACAGTCATTGACCCGGAAAATTTCCTTTATTGTAAGCAGTACACAGTGCTGCAATATGTGTTCAAATCTTGTAGCGTCATCTTAGCACAACATGGGGACCACACGCTTGAACGCGAAAACACTCCCGTATTGTAATACCATCTCCTCTGTACTTCGCTATTTGCACTACCCATTATGGCAGGTAATATTCTCCAGGCATTCAAGAATCTCATATCTTACCATCGGATTTCTCCCACGTCATTCGTCATTTGAAATCACTCGTTCCAGTTATCGACCGTCCAGTGGTGTTGCTCTTTGTACCACCTCAAGCGCCGATTCCTATTGACTACAGAAATGGCTGGCTTTTGAGGAGCCGTTCGAGCACTGTACCCCTGGACTACTGGTTGCAGCCGGCCGCGGTGGCCGAACGGTTCTAGGCTCTCAGTCGGGAACCGCGCGACTGCTATGGACGCAGGTTAGAATCCTGCCTCGGGGATGGATGCGTGTGTTGTCCTTAGGTTAGTTACGTTTAAGTAGTTCTATGTTCTAGGGGACTGATGGCCTCAGAAGTAAAGACCCATAGTGCTCAGAGCCATTTGAACCGTACTGGTTGCACTTTGGTACTCACAAGTGATCAGTGTTAAAATGTCTGATCAGGTCCTCTTCACAGTGTAAAAACACTGTCCGTCAGTATGCGAGATCTGCCATGTCTCGATTTATCTGTGGTTGTCCCTTTGCCTATCCACTTCACAGCCCCGACACCGATAGTTGACTGGAGTCCGTTTATGTGGTTCAAAATTTCACTGACGGAGTTGTTACTCAGTTGACATCCAATGGCTAGTCCACGTTCAGAAGTGACTGCGCTCTCTTGAGCGAACCGTTCCGCGCCGTCGTGACTTCATAAGGTTTCTTGACTCGGTGGGTGAGAAGTAGGCTAAGCAGGTAATCAAAGTACCCTCCGCTAGACACCGTCAGGTGGCTTGCGGAGTATGGATGTAGATGTACATACTGCTGTTTCTACTGCTGGCTATGGATTTTGTTTCTTCTCTTTTCCGTTTTTCTCCTCGGTGTCACTGATTTTTGGACTTCGTTGCCCTTCTTTTGCTGCTGGAGCGTGTTCGCTACCCGCGCAGCAGGTCCAGCCAGCGTGTGGCCGGCCGGCAGTGGACTTGATTTCCCAGGTCACTGAGGAGTTGAGTCTCTCGTTGCGTCGTAGAATCCCGTCGCTAGTTGCGGATGCGCTGTTTAAGCTGCACTACTCCGGCAAGAACCGTTCAGCTGTTACTCATTCTCCTGTTATGCTGTCGGCACCGCCACTCGTGACATCTGCTTGGTCCGGACATTTTGATACGGTAGTGGACAAAAAAAAAAGTTCAGATGTGTGTGAAATCTTATGGGACTTAACTGCTAAGGTCATCAGTCCCTAAGCTTACACACTACTTAACCTAAATTATCGTATGTACAAACACATACATCCATGCCCAAGGGAGGACTCGAACCTCCGCCGGGACCAGCCGCACAGTCCATGACTGCAGCGCCTAAGACCGCTCGGCTAATCCCGCGCGGCGGTAGTGGACACTGACGTATGTTCCGACGAAGGTTCCCCCTCATTGCGTTACAACGTTATCATCTAGCGCTCATCGCGGTCTCTTGATATGCTTTAATAGACCACGATGAGTGCTAGATGGATATTTGACGTGTCACTTTCGTAACAAGATACTGGTTCTGATGATGGCTGTCAAAACTTGTAATAAATCCATTACACACGGTCAAGGAGAGTCGAAAGTGGTTCTCTCTCATAACTCACCAAATCTAGGCATGTGTGAATAAATGAGTGATGATTTTCTGATTTAATACCGGTTATGAATATCTCCAAAACTTTGATAGATATCGGTCAGGTGCTTTATGGTGCAACACTATCCTTTATATCAGTGTCTCGTACGCACTGTATGACAAACGCTCTGTTATTCCGTCGGCTGTGAGCGGAAGCAGAGAAGGTGGGAGAGGGAACGACGCCTGGAGGCGGTGGAGGTGAGAACTGGCGTGCAACATTTACGAGTTGTCCCGGCGGGCAGGTGAGCGCGCCCGCTCGCTCTCCTTGACACATTGTCACGCGCCGGCAGTCTGCTCACGTCCCCAGCCCAGCTTCCGCGGCTGAGACGCAACCCCAAACCAGGACCCAGACCCAGACCCAGACCCAGACCCTGAGACGTCAATGGGTTAATGGCCGGGGCGCTCCACCTGACGTCGCATGATGGAACGCCACCCCACCCCGGCAGTATTGTGTTCTCCAGAGGGGGGGGGGGGGCGGAGGGGGGGGGAGAAGCGGGGAAGAGCGGCAACGCCGGCCAAGTGGGAACATCTCCTGCCGCCCCTGCCTCCGCCCCCTACCGTGGCGTCTGCCAACAAAATAACCGCAAGATTGAATCCCGCGCGCCGCCTCGGCTGCCTTCTCCCCCAGCGTGGCCCTCGCTTGCCTCTAAATCTTTCCGTTGTGGGCATAAAAACTTAATCTCCCGCCCACGCGCCGCGATCGACGCTGTAGCTTATCCACATACTCTCTGCGACGTCTTCGTGGAACAGGGCGATTCACTGGAACAGGGAGATTCTCTGATAAGTCAGTGCAACGCTGTAGTTCATTGAAAATTGGCACCGACTGTTACCTTAATTGCAACATACTCACAGTAGAGCATCTAACGTCTGAATGTGGAGCTCATTCGTGGGTTAAAACGTTTGAGCGGAGCTAAAACAAGACTCTACAAACCACATAAGGATTTTAGTAACAATTTTGGTAGCCAAACGAATCGTGAGAAATGTGCATCAAGTTGCCAACATGAGGTCTACCTTTACAAAAAGTGATTCATTGCTTCGACTAATCAAGATGATTAAGAGAAACGTAAGTAGTAATTTAAGGGATAATTTTCGTCCACATTTGTATAGCGTAACGAATAATGGGAAACGAAGAAATCGTTTATTAAATTGGCGAGCATGACATCCAATTTTGCGAAAAAATAGTAATCATAGTAGTTAAGAAAAATTAATTAGCCATTTGAGAGAATAAAACGGAATAGATTTTAGTCTGAATTTTCATAGTCAAGTGAAGAGAATGAAATGGAATAACTGGCCAGCGTGAGATGTAATTTCGCAAAAAATTATTTAACTGCGTGAAAATAATCAAGTTAACTGAGAAAAACTTACTTAAAGATTCACGGAAACAATTACATATTTCACGAACAGTTGCTTCTAGCTAAGTGATGTTTCAAATAGTTCGTCTCTTCAGTATCTAGCTATATTGCTCATAAAAAGTTATTCTGATGTCAACGAACGTTTGAGCGAGGCATGCAAAGACTTCCTAGAAATTATAAATAGGACCTTTGTCCGAATTTTCATAATAAAACTGAGGGTGGAAGATGGACAAATGTGGTATCAAACTGACCATCGAGAGATCTAGCTAAGCAAGTAAAGTATTAAGTGCTTGTAAGTATCAGGGGTAATTGAGCAAAAGTTAACTCCAAGCGATCTGAGGAAAAAACACAATATGTTTTTGCCCAAATTGTCGTAGCCAAACAAAATGTCGAAAATGGAAGAATGGGATATAAAACTGGACACTGTGATTCAGTTACTTGAAAGTAATCAGGTTAATACAGATCGATATTCAAATATATTATTTTTCATTCTTTCTGAACAAAACTTAAAAAGCTAAAAGCTTTAAATGTTTAGTGAAATGATTCGTCTAAAAGTAAGAAATAGAGTATGTTGATGCGCCTTTGAATGACGGTCGAAACATTGTACAGCAAGGTCACACAACAGTAGACTGCACGGTCTACATAATCCATCTAACACTCTAATCCATCATATCCTCTAACACAATTTAAGAATTCTGAGTTAAACTTTGAATTCTAAGTTCTGCGTCGGCGCATTATTTGCTGTACATGATTTCGAGAATTATTCAAAGGCACTTCTAATGTTTGTCTAATCTATATTATTTCTTAGTTTTAGACTAATCATACCCTCAAGTAGAAGGCAATGAAATCTAAAGGAAATAAAGCAGAACTGACTTTCCGACACATCGTAACACATATAACAAAAGGTTCCTGTCACGTCGTGTGCCGGACGTTGTGGACGAGCGGTTCTAGGAGCTTCGGAACCATGTGGCTGCTACGGTCGCAGGTTCGAATTCTGCCTTAGGCAAGGATGTGTGTGATGTCCTTAGGTTATTTAGGTTTAAGTAGTTCTAAGTCTAGGGGACTAATGACCACAGATGGTAAGTCCTATAGTGCTCAGACCCATTTGAACCATTTGTCACGGCGTGCAAAAATAAGGCGCTATAACAACGTTAATCAAACTGGAAGCCCTATACGAACTGAAACACTGTCGTTCACCAACCGTGATCCATTTGAAAGGCTAGAGATCGAAGAAAGGAAAGCATTAAGAAAAATTATAGGCTCCAAATGCCATAACAGCAAGTTAATCCATGTCGGAAATGAGACCCTTTTCCAAATTACCGAAACAGTTCCAGACACAATGAGGGAAACAATAATTGATTTTAGTGGACACCTCCTGAGAATGAACACACAAAGACTTACCAAAGTAGTTTTTTGACAACCAAAACCAATGGTTTAAGGAAACGACGGAGAAAGACGTAAAAGAATTCAAAATCACAGAAAATATGCTCACAGATAAAAGTGAAAAAAAAAAAGTTTCCAGTCAGAAAAAAAACCGGACTACATAAATCTTTGATGAAAAAAAGAAAGGAATAACAAAATAAGACAATAATGTTTACTAGAACTTTTTGCTTCGAATAAACGTTCTTATCATAAGGCTCAATAGTGAGCAAGTTTCCTGGGACCCCTTACATTCATCAGTTTAATAAAAACGACGTGGGAAGAAATACCTGCCGCACGGGATTAGCCGAGCGGTCTCGGGCGCTGACGGCATGGACTGTGTGGCTGGTCCCGGCGGAGGTTCGAGTCCTCCCTCGAGCGTGGGTGTGTGTTTGTCCTTACGATAATTTAGGTTAAGTAGTGTGTAAGCTTAGGGACTGGTGACCTTAGCAGTTAGGTCCCGTAAGAATTCGCACACATTTGAACATTTTTTTGAGCTCTACCTTTGCCTCTCTTCCTCCGTTTTGGTTCAGCTTTCCTTTCCATTTTGCAGTACTGTATATTATTTAAATGTAATAATTATTTCATAAATGTTCTATTGTTGCAAACAAACTGCAGAGCTTCTTCAATGGTCAGCAGTTCACACAAGTACACGCCAAAACAGTAATAGAGAGTTGCCACGTGACACATGATTTGAACGTCGATTTTGGTCTTCGACACGAGTGCCATCTTTAGTCAGCTACAAAGACTGTTTCCCGCTGTTTCGACGCTTGTGTCAGAATGTATTTTATTGGCCGTGGTATTTACAGCGGAATTTCTACAGAAAGTCAAATTATCCTCTTTTGGCGATGCACAAGTTATTTATTTGAATGCCACAATTATGCTATGTTTTTGTGTACACTTCACGAAAAATGTGGCTGCATAAAAGACCAGCTTCCTCCTTTCCTCTTGTGAGGGGAAGAAGCTATCTTTCTCGTTCACACTTGATTCTCTCTCTCTCTCTCTCTCTCTCTCTCTCTCTCTCTCTCTCTCCCCAACGACATTAACGCTAGCGACCAGACGCCAGTTCATTCAGAAGCGCCATATGCTCGCCGTGTGGCCAGTTATTGAGCTATATTCACAACCTTGTCAAGAGTAGGTGGCTGTGCACCGGCAACATTGCCTCCACCACGGTATTCAGTCAATCGCACAGCTGTTTTATTCCGGGCACAGTTCTGTATACATCCTTAACGATCAAACAGGTTGAATCAGCGATGAATGCTTGTGAATTCCGGGGTGTAGGCATCTATAATGTCCATCACTTTTCCTGTCAGTGCCTGAGAAAAGTGACGGAACGAAAATTCGTTGCCGACGAAGCTTGCTGTCATCTTCTTGCGTGACACGTCTGAATGTTTGATGACACGATTTCAGAACCCCAGCGTTTCTCTCTGCCCAGGAATAATACTGTGTTTCTCAAAGTAGACACTAGTGTCCTCTACAACAAGAACTTACAAAACGGCAATAAACAGCGTGCAATAACGATGGGTCAGGCCACATATATCCTCTATTCTAGTAGTACTCAACCCTTTTTCGACGATAACTCCTGAGTGAAATTAGACTTTAGCAACTACCCGCGCCCTCTCCCCTCTCCTTGCCATCTATTGCCACAGCCCCCTCCTCAAACCGCCACATTAAGACCAATTTTAGCACCTAACTAAACTATAGAGTGTGTGTGTGTGTGTGTGTGTGTGTGTGTGTGTGTGTGTGTGTGTGTGTGTGTGTGTGCGTGTTAGAATTAATGACGAAAGAATTCGTGATGCATCGCAAGTGCTACCCACAACTAACTATTCACAGTTAGGGTAAACATTTCTCACAAAACACAGTTCCCCTGCGTTGCTCCTCTCCATTGCGGCACTTGCTTGATGTGAACACTAAACCCCTTTTAAAAATCAACCAAGTTGCTATGCATGCACTATACTTACCGCTCGTAAATCACTTGGCTACTGCACTCCTGAGTTCTGAACTAGCGGAAATTGGAAGACTTCAGGCTGTTAATGCTTTGTGTCTGACCACATCCAGTAATAATAATAATACTATGTACAGCAATATAGTAGCCCTTATGTAGTTATTTCTGTGTCGTCCTATGAATTAAGTCATTTATCTGTCTCCAAGCGAGCAATCAAGCAGTTTCTGGACTACTGCCGTTACTATCTACAACTTGGAGAAGACATTCTCCTGAGATATTTAGCATTTGTTACATATATGTCTCAGTTTTATCATCATTGGTGTACAGGACAAAGCACAACAAATGTGGGTAGACTGCACGAGGTACCTGCAACCTCCACCGCATTAATGCTACTAACTGAGAAAAAGGGGCGGCCGCGGTGGCCGTGCGGTTCTGGCGCTGCAGTCCGGAACCGCGGGACTGCTACGGTCGCAGGTTCGAATCCTGCCTCGGGCATGGGTGTGTGTGATGTCCTGAGGTTAGTTAGGTGTAAGTAGTTCTAAGTTTTAGGGGACCTAAGATGTAGAGTCCCGTACTGCTCAGAGCCATTTGAACCATTTTTTGAGAAAAAGGATTGATAACATGTAATGAATGTAAGTGCCTTACAAAATTGTGATAATAGTAATGACCTTTTGAAAATAATTGAGTTTTGTGACTGAAACAGAATCTTTTTGCTTCCGTGTATATCCACAGCCTCAAAGTATTTAATAAAATAATTCATTGCTCATTGTAGGCTGTGTAGCGGTTTCTTATAATCGTGCTTTCATGTAATTTCTGCCCTGAACCATTATCAAGCACATTTGCAACGTCATGTATTGCATATCGTTATGATGAGCACTTACGTAATACATCATATAACAAATGCGCTGGATAATGGCTCACTGCCTAAATGAGCTTATAGCACTGATTTAATACAGTAGAGCCTACAACGGATAACGTATTTTTTATGAAACAGAACCGAATCGTTTAGCTTTCATCCCTCAGAAAATTTTATTTTAACTCCAAATTAGGAATCACTGCTTTATTCGATACTACAGGCCGCAGTTCGTAATACTACTGCTAAACTCTGACTATGCAGCAAATTGTCAGCCCGCCAAATGGGCTGTTCGAGACAAATGACGCAACAAACACTCAACAGACTTCTTTAGAGCTACGGCGACTCTCTGTAAAACATACATTCGTCTTTTCATACGATACATCATTTATTTGAGTAATTTAAGATTTCAATTGAGTCTCAGCCAAACATCCGCGTAAGTGGATTTCTGTAATATCCTAAATATGTCATCCTGGTTGGTCGATGTGGCAGTTCCTCGATCGCTATCAACGAGCCGATCCGATAATGTACGTGCATGCGGGAGCTAATAACCTTGCTTTTGAGCGTCCAGACATGAAATCCATCGGAAGCTGGAGCCTAATGAATTACGTCACGCGAACAGGCCATCAGACATCAAAGGTATCCGGATGATTTGCATGATTCGACATTTGGGACACCATCCGTTTCAAAACCTCTGCCAAGGGCAAGGGGGGAAAGACAGGACATAAAAACCTACAAAACACACGTATTTCTAAAGCAGCCGTAGCGACCGGTAACTCTTCTGCTGTTGTAATTGGCATATCATACATATTATAGAAACTGCAGAGTATCAACAATCAAAAGCCATCAGCACACAAATCTTCTAACAGCCCTTAACGTGAACGAAATACAAGCTAAAATTTTCCCAGTATTGGCCAGCACAGGTTCTGCGTTGGTTGAAAATCTTAAGAGCATTCATGAGCAATAAATCCGAAAAGAGCTTTAGATGACCAATATTGCTATAGTGGTAAAGTATATTAATGTTTGTGCAACATTAACTAAACACCTCGATCGCTGATAAGAGGAGGACGTTGTACCCGTCAGTTATTAGGACAAAGAGAAGGTACGAGTTGGAGTGATTCATAAATCATATTTTGCTCTATAAATGTTAACTGCCTAGTAGTTTCTTTTGCTAGTATTATGAGTCCGGAACCCTTACAGTATTTTAAGTACTTCATCCTCTTTTGTTGTTCCTTGTCTCCCCATTGTTGAATGGTGGTAATTGCTATTTCTATATTCTAAATGACATTTACAAGAGTTACCGGAAGTTGCTTTAGATAGTGTTTACATGAGCGTGATTACTAAAAATCGTCATATTTATTTAAAATTAGTCACAAGTTGTGACTGAAATTTCATTTCCTTCTCCTGCGGCTGAATTCGTCTTAAGTTCGTAGGCTAAAGTGTATGTCACCACATGGGGAGAATGTTGTGTAGTGAAGTGATAAGTCATGAGACAGCGATACTGCAATATGCACATATACAGATGGCGGTAGTATGGAGCACACAAGTGCATTGGACGAGCTGTCATTTGTACTCAGGTGATTCATGTGAAAAAGTATCCCACGTGATTATGGTCACACGACAGTAAATAACAGATTTTGAAGGCGGAATAGTAATTGGAGCTAGGGGCTTGGGACATTCCGTTTAGAAAGCAGTTCGAAAATTCTATTTTCCGAGATCCGCAGTACCAAGAATGTGCCGAGAAAAGCATATTTCAGGCATTACCTCTCGCCACGGACGACGAAGTGGCCGACGGTCTTCATTTAACGACCGGGAGCTGCAGCGTATGAATAGAGTTTTCAGTGGTAAGAGACGAGCAACACTTCGTCAAATAACCGTAGAAATCAATGTGGGACGTATGACTATCGATTAGGACAGTGCGGCGAAATTTGGCGTTGGTGGGCTGTGGCAGCCGCAGACGATCTACACGAGTGCCTTCACTAACAGCACGACATCGGTTGCAGCGGCTCTCCTGGGCTCGTGACTACATCGGTTGGACTCTAGCCGACTGGTCAGATGAGTCTCGATTTGAGAGGGTAAGAGCTGATGGCCGGGTTCGAGTGTGGCGTTGACACCACGGAGCCGTGGACGAAAATTGTCAACAAGGCACTGTGTAAGCTGGTGGCGGCTCAATAATGGTCTGGGCTGCATCATTGCCTGGAAATGGTTATATTCGGATACTTGTAGACCATTTGCAGCCGTTCATGGACTTCATGTTCCCAGTCAATGTCGGAATTTTTGTGAATGAAAATGCGCCCTGTCACCGGGCCACAGTTGAAAGCGATTGGTTTGAAGAACATTTTGGCCTGCCGCGGTGGGGTGGCTGAGCGGTTCTAGGCGCTACAGTCTGGAAACGCGTGACCGCTACGGTCGCAGGTTCGAATCCTGCCTCGGGAATGGATGTGTGTGATGTCCTTAGGTTAGTTAGGTTTAAATAGTTCTAAGTTCTAGGGAACTGATGACCTTAGATGTTGTCCCATAGTGCTCAGAGCCATTTGAACCATTTTTGAAGAACATTTTGGACAATTGGAGCGAATGATGTGGCTAAGCAGATCGCCCGACATGAATCCCATCGAATATTTATTGGACATAATGGAGAGCTCACTTCGAGCACAACATCCTGCAGCGGCAATATGACCGAGTGGCACATTTCTTAACAAATTGCTGCAGACACAAAATTATTAGAGGAGACTGAACTCGCTGATTCTTAACGACGCGCCTTCTTTGTCACTTTTATTAGCTGTAGCTTGTTTTTGCCTCACCCGAATGTGGAATGGTTTTTCCCTCTACCGAAATTTGAGCTAACTTAGGAAGTCAATTATACAGGGACCTACTGTGTAACATAGACTCCAAAACACCGTGCAATTCGGCATTTTTTACAATCAAAAACATTAGCAGGGATGAAAGTAGTGACGTATCGAATGAAAGTAAAAGTATCGGACGATAAATATCGATACCTCAGGGTATCGATATCTCTTGATGCTTTTATTAGTACGTTAGAATCTGCCTGTAATAGACAGCCGAATGCCCCATGATTTAAGTGGAATCATACGAGAGTTAATCCAAGTAACATTTCTCTTTTCACTACAGGTTACAATTTTTAGAAATTTAGAACTTGAGATATGAAATTACGAAACAGATTAGCAGAAAAACAGGTGAATAGTAACCAAAATCTATCAAGTTAAATCTTACCTAATCTTCGCTGTCTTTCTCCGTACATTCACTCAAAAACGACAATTTCTCTAGACATTTCGCTGATTATCTGTTACGTGAACTTGACAGCCTGCTGCCCGCATTTGAAAATAAACGCATGAAAGGCACTGATGTAGCTGGAATGGTCAGGTACTGCGAGTAAAACTAGTTTATACAACAGCCGTTCCATTGCGCTGAAGTATTAACTCATTCCAACTATTTGATCTGGCAGAGGACGTCATCTTTTGTTTGACGTGTTCTTCAGGCGGAAGGGAGTTAGGTTGAAGCAGTAAGGTGTTGGTGCCCAAATGAAACAATCTAGTACACAATAAGAATTTATCAAACAGACTCGATGTCTTTACAGATTACAGAAATCCGTGACTCAACAAATTTGCTTTAGAGACGACTCGCAGCCAGTCAAAGCTTAACAAAATTTAGCTCTATTTATTACTCTAAGATTACGACCCAAATATTACTCAAACTTAGTGGCCGCTTTAAAGTTTATAATAAGACAGGCATTCAAATAAATTCACAAGGGATGAAATAAGTTCTCAATCAAATGAAAGAATCATTAAGTGAAATCAAACCAAGCTTAGGAAGTTAAAAGAACGAAGAAATATGCACTTGACAGTTGCTCCAAACATCAGCTTGTAGTCAGAGAAATTCATAACATACTAAACCAAGAGCAAAAGATTTCCTAGTTGAATAAACAACAAAATCAGGATGTTGTTATGAGCAATATGGAGACGCTCAGTACACTCAGTACACGTAAGCTGTTGGCATCAACAGCTGCTTCAGGCCTAACAGCTCACAACAAGAGCTTACACTCATTAGGATTTTTTTGTAACTTAAATCTTACAGTGCTCTGGCCAGGACAATTTCAAGTTACAGATCAATACCCATAATCATGACAACCCTCTTACTTTCTAACTGGCTTGTTAACGGCTCATTTTACTGTTGATCACAGACTCGTGCTTAACTGGTGGAAGGCTCGACAAAAAAATATTTAACGGGGACACCAAATGACAGTAATTAATCTTGGGCCCAGAACACAACAAGACTGTTCGGGGACACAGAGATTAAAATAATGCTTCAACAAATATACCTTTTGTCACACAGGCTACCACGCTGTGGATCTAATTTTGTACGCTCTCTTGGATTCACAAACTTAGTTACTCAAACATCAACCCTAAGGCACTGGTATACCTCAGTGCTTTTAAAACAACTTGGCCATAACTGAAACATACAACACAAAAATAACCAACTGTCCATAACGCTAAAGTACCCATTTGTAAAAACAAAAGGAACAATTTAACACCAACTGTCTGACACAGCACAGAAACTTAAAAATTCTTTAACCTGCTACCTTCTCTGATAAAGATCCGTACCAAAACTAGCTTTGACTAGCAAACATAATACAGGTAGGCAAATTCAATGGTGCGACCCACGCGCTGCTACGCAGTGCAGTACAGATACGGTAATAGGCATTCAGTCTCGCTGACATAAATCAGCCGACACGGTTTTGAAGTCATCGCCACAAGATAACAAGACAATTTTAAGCGTAATCTACTCTCTCCAGTTCACACGAAATTTATTTATCAAACAGTTACAAAATACAAATCCGAAAGCTCATCGGATAGGATTACAGCACATGCAACTTGCCGACACGTTAATTCGTATTACACTGTGTAAATGTTACGCTTGTGGTAATTTAACACGTATGGCCAACGGCCTAAATGCACTCAGTCTAGCTCACAGTCAAACGACCACAAGTGCCTCGGCGACGGGACTATCAAAATGTGCTTAATGACGATCCGCTGGGATGCACATCATAAGGTCCAGACTGTAACACTACAGGCAAATTAGTGCTCAGCCGCCGTCTGTGCAATTTCAAACGGTTGTCCAACGTAGAGATGGGCAAACTCGTTCTTCCTTGGGAACTAGTTCACTGCTGACCGTTCTCTTTTGGGAACCGTTCATTTTTACTCGTTCACCGTTCATTGATGCTTGGTATATTGTTCTTATGAAAAACTGAAAACCAGTGGTGTAGGTGACTGAAGGATGGAGGGCACCAAGAGGGGGCACTTGCCTCCCCCCTGGAGTATAGAGTTTTTACTCATTACAGAATTCTTACACACTTTTAGAAGTAATTTCTGTGATTCTGCAGAACCTCTCGTTTAGCCAACCGTAGCCTTGTGTGATTGATCGCAGGGAAATAATATAGGGTGGCGCACGGAAAACCAGCCCCGAGTACAGAATGCTCGCCAATTACGGACGATGTGTTGCCCGTTACGAGCAGATACAACAAACAGACAAACATGTAATAATTAGGCAGTGAAGAAATAACAAGCTAATGCAAGCAACAATTGCGAAACAATCCATGACGATGTGTAGAGAGCTGGAGAAGAGAACATGAAAATCTCACGCAACGCGCATGGGCTACAGCTCATGTAGTCTTGTAAACCTGTTGGTGGTTGTTTCGCAACTTCATAGACCACAAGTGTCTTGTATAAAATTCGTTTCGACTTTTACTACATAGCTATGCTACGTTGTAAACAATAATCGTTTAGACCCTATACGTTGTCTCTGAGTTTGTAGGCAAAGTAGAGACTCTATGGAAACATAAAATGAAATGTGGTTTTCTCATACTTGCGTCACACGCTTAGTAAAAATTAGGTTTGTATGTTGCATTATTAAAGTTAATGCAGCAATAATAATTAAGTTTGCAGTAATAAAATTTTTGGTTTGAAAGCTCCTTCTGAACAAATGTTTTTGAGATAGTAAGTAAATACGATTTTATGGCAATGTATGTCTTTTCAAATGGAGAGGCACTGATTTTCCTACTGAGCAAAAATGACCCACAACCCACTTTTTTTTTTTTCAAAGAAACCAAACTTCCAGGTAATGCAAATTAGAAACAATCAAACTTAAAAGTAATTCGGGCCTTCCTAAATGTAATGTTTTGTATATGAAAGATACACGAAAATCGTTTTATGTGAATTTTCTTACACTAAAAATTAAGCAAATTATTGAAAGTTATCTGCTATATCAAGTCGATGAAACCAAAAAAAATGAATAACAAAAAAACTTGCCTTGTTATAAGTATGTCTTCTGCTGTTCATCGACACAATGAAGTGAGCTGATATGCCCTTTTGTTATCTGAAAAGACGTACCTATTACATACAACGTAATTTTTATGTAATTTACGTTACTATAAAATACTTTTTGCTTACCGGTCGTGGACGCTGAATAGCCAGAACCAAGTGCAAGAACAGTTTGGAACACATGTAAAATAGGCGAGCACAGTGAACGAAACGAACAACTGGATACTGCACTAACTAGGAGCAGATGGCAGTGGAACTGAGACAGGTGGTCATGCGAAGAACGACGAGTGCGGCCGAGGGAGACCGAGACTGAGACGAGCACGCGGCCGAGGCTGGAGCGAGAACTGCCGAAGTGACCGACGCGACCGAAGTGAACTAGTGAACTACGAACCGATCGTTCCTCGATTCCGAGAACTATAAGTAGACCGCCGCGACCGAAGTGAACTATGAACAGATCGCTCCTCGTTCCTGGGAACTATAAGTAGACCGCCGCGACCGAAGTGAACTATGAAACGATCGTTCCTTGGAACTCGTTCCTGGCTCTTTTCGTTCATCTTGGTGAACCGTTCCTTCGCACCCGTTCGTTCACGAACTACCCATCTCTAGTGACTGCCACGGCACGACAACCGCCTATTTCAGTCTCTGCCGCATCAGTATGACATTTCTCTCCCTGTATCAGCAACGCGTCGCCCTCTCCAACACACTACAGTGGGCCTCCACACTGTCTCCAGAAGTAAAAACAACTCCACCCTGTTCACACCGCTCCACCCTCTATATCTGTGCGCCTTCTTACATCGACAAATGTCCAATCCGAAATCAAAGAGCGGCACTCGATCGACCGATCGCGAGCGCATTGCCAGAAAACTTGAATGTCTGTCACAGTGCTGGTGATTCCACAGGTCATTTTTTTTTTACAAGAGAATTACTATGGGGTTCGATTGTGCTTGTGCCGGTCGTAATAGCAAGGTAGAAGTTTCATTGCAGATATTGCCCTAGCATAAGCTCTGGGGTCCTGAAAATTGTACATGGTGGCACACAGTCAAGGAATACACTACTGGCCATTAATATTGCTACACCAAGAAGAAATGCAGATGATAAACGGGTATTCATTAGACAAATATATTATACTAGAACTGACATGTGATTACATTTTCACAAAATTTGGGAGCATAGATCCTGAGAAATCAGTACCCAGAACAACCACCTCTGGCCCGCATCTCGTGGTCGTGCGGTAGCGTTCTCGCTTCCCACGCCCGGGTTCCCGGGTTCGATTCCCGGCGGGGTCAGGGATTTTCTCTGCCTCGTGATGGCTGGGTGTTGTGTGCTGTCCTTAGGTTAGTTAGGTTTAAGTAGTTCTAAGTTCTAGGGGACTTACGACCACAGCAGTTGAGTCCCATAGTGCTCAGAGCCATTTGAACCAACCACCTCTGGCCGTAATAACGGCCTTGATACGCCTGGGCATTGAGTCAAACAGAGCCTGGATGGCGTGTACAGGTACAGCTGCCCATGCACCTTCAACACGATACCACAGTTCATCAAGAGTCAAGAGTAGTGACTGGCGCATTGTGACGAGCCAGTTGCTCGGCCACCATTGAACAGACGTTTTCAATTGGTGAGAGATCTGGAGAATGTGCTGGCCAGGGCAGCAGTTGAACATTTTCTGAATCCAGAAAGGCCCGCATAGGACCTGCAACATGCGGCCGTGCATTATCCTGCTGAAATGTAGGATTTCGCAGGGATCGAATGAAGGGTAGAACCACGGGTCGTAACACGTCTGAAATGTAATATCCACTGTTCAAAGTGCCGTCAATGCGAACAAGAGGTGACCGAGACGTGTAACCAATGGCACCCCATACCATCACTCCGGGTGATACGCCAGTATAGCGACGACGAATACACGCTTCCAATGTGCGTTCACCGCGATGTCGCCAAACACAGATGCGACCATCACGATGCTGTAAACAGAACCTGGATTCATCCGAAAAAATGACGTTTTGCCATTCGTGCACCCAGGTTCGTCGTCGAGTACACCATCACAGGCGCTCCTGTCAGTGATGCAGCGTCAAGGGTAACTGCAGCCAAGGTCTCCAAGCTGATAGTCCATGCTGCTGCAAAAGTCGTCGAACTGTTCGTGCAGATGGTTGTTGTCTTGCAAACGTCCCCATCAGGGATCGAGACGTGGCTGCACGATCCGTTACAGCCATGGGGATAAGATGCCTGTCATCTCGACTGCTAGTGATACGAGGCCGTTGGGATCCAGCACGGCGTTCCGTATTACCTTCCTGAACCCACCGATTCCATATCCTGCTCACAGTCATTGGATCTCGACCAATGCGAGCAGCAGTGTCGTGATACGATAAGCGGCAATCGCGATAGGCTACAATCGGACCTTTACCAAAGTCGGATACACGGTTGTTGGTGAATTTTATTGACACTGTCAATTACTTAACCAGCCGACGTCCCCTGTCCACGTTGGACCAACAGAGACTGAAAAGCTGGACTCGTCTATGCGGAGGGAATCGCACGTGAACTGCACGTGGCGAACTTGGTCGGAGCGACCGGCTCCATGCTGATCCCCGTCTCATGCATGCCGGGAGGGCGATCTCCCAGGACTTCGCTGTAGAATCTAATAAGAGACGACTGGAGGGGAAATGTTTTGCGAAACGGTTGCGACGGCTGCGGGCAACAAGCGGAACTCTCCCGGAATAAACGATGATGCGTGCCGCTTACCTCGCGGAAATAAAAGGCCTTCCCCTTTCTTCGCGTCCGTTACGTACCCCGGTTCTGTAGCTGATTCGCTAACCCGAGCCCACTGCACAATACACAGGAGCAATAACAACACTGGAACACACTAATTAGCATATTTTAACTGTGAAACGAGACGTCATCAACAGGGCAGAATATACTTAGTAGGTAGTTCGGAAAGTGAAAGTGAGATTGTTACTTCTGCTGTCGATATGTAGTGACGAGATGGTGTGGTTCCAATTATTTGCGATGTTCCAGTATAATAAAAACCTAATAGAAATTTATAAAACTAATTCACCTTATGGCGTAGGATATTGGTGACTAAATAAGAAAAGCTCACCGAGAGTAACTCTAAATTATACTTGCACGTTCGATATTTATATATCGAAGACTAAACATTGAATAAATAAGTAATTATATAAACATCAATGAGAGTATAACGGAAATAATATAATAAAAGCAGTTACAGAAATTTGTGGTAAGATTACAGGAAAACCATATGCTGAATGATCTCTGATGTACCCATTTAACCACCGCTGCTTTAGGAGAAAGGAATGTTAGTATCTTGAGGCAGAGAAGTTTGAAGGTCCACAGTCTGAAAGAATAAGTACACTGGAGGACTGAACTCTGAAAAGAGGCAAGCGTATGTCTTTCTCTACATCTGCAACTACTGGTACACCTGTAGTTCACATCTTATTTTGTTTAGCGTAGAGCATTCCCTGTGGTGCGTGGTTCTTTCTCGTGTGTTATACGGGAGGAAGCAATATGATGATTGATTAGTGTTAGAAATTCAAGAGCTACGCTCCATATCCCATACAATAATTCTTTTGTATCGCTTGGTACTGGAGTTAGCCGCGTATGTATCGAAACAAACATATATTTTCTCACTTTTATGCAGACGTAATGCCGATGAAATGGATACACAACGGAAATAATATAGGGAAGTGTTATTCACCCCAGATGTAGGTGCCATGCAAAGTGCTCCTTCGACTTCTGCTTGAGAACTGCTAACCATTATCATGTAGGGTTGACAATAATGATCCACGGAAGAACTGCACTTTTCATCTCTGGACCATCTGATAACCTCGAGAGCGGCGTACATTACCTGATCTGTATGTTTTACGTTTCTTTCCCTAGTTGCTATAATGTTAGATACAATCTTCATAAAAGCGCAGGGGCCTCTGGATGCACTTAAAAACTTTGATATGTCTTGTCCACAGTTTTATTATTCCAATACGCATTTCGACTTGCGTCATTTTCAAAGGGGAATACTTAATGTAAATGGTATGAGTTAGAAAAAACTTGTCCAAATGAGTACATGGAACCTATTCAGTGTTCGGTGATGATAGACAAGTTGTCATTTAACATCGACTAGGCACCAAATGGTCTAGGGGAAGAGGGTTACCCGCCCACTGTAATAAAAAAAAAAACAGTGAATGGAATGGGTAAACAATGAACTTCAAAGAATGTTATGGGACGTCCGCCCCGAACAAATGAAACGAAAAATAGCGAACAAAATGAGATCAACCAAAAATAAGGAGGGGGGGGGGGGGGTAGAATCTTAGATTGGTGATCAAAACGTCTTTGGCCCCGGGTTCGAATACCGCCACTACTTGACCACAACATTTCACTGAAATGACCAAGAAATTTGGATTGTAATAAACGGCCTTGTGTAAGAGGGCGGAGGAGTGGACATAAGTTCAGGGCATCCTCTTGTCGTAGGGATGGTAACAGCCCCTAAAGGCGGAAAAATAGTGGTGATCAACGGCAAGAGGATGCAGAAGGCAATGGAAACCATTGCGTTAAAGGTACGTAGCGGGTATCAACAGGACGTGCGGCCGGTAATTAAGAAATATCATGATGATCTCTCCATTGGCCAATGATTCCCGAATAGTCAGCCATTCGGATCTTCGGGAGTGGACTGCCAAGGGGGAGGTGACCACGAGAAAAAGATTGAATAATCAACGAACGGATAATGTTCTGCGAGACGGGGCGTGAAGTGCCAGAAGCTTGAACGTGTTAGAGAAACTAGAAAATCTGAAATGGGTAATGCAAAGGCTCAATCTACACATAGTAGGGTTCAGTGGAGGGAAATGGAGAGCAGACATGGATTTCTGGCCACGTAAGTATAGGGTAATATCTACAGCAGCAGAAAATGGTATAACAGGAGTAGGATTGTTTATGAATAGGAAGGTAGGGTAGAGAGTTCAGTGATAGTGTGGTTGTTATCAGAATCGACAGCAAACCAACACCGACAACAATAGTTCAGGTACACATACCGACGTCGCAAGTTGAAGATGAAGCGATAGAGAAAGTTATGACGATATTGAAAGGGTAATATAGTACGTAAAGGGAGATGAAAATCTGATAGTCATGAGGCACTGGATGCAGGTATAGGTAGAGTAGAAGAATGGGTTACGGGAGAATATGGGCTTTGGACAAGGAATGAGAAAGGAGAAAGACTAATTGAGTTCTGTGATAAATTTCAGCTGGTAATAGCGAATACTCTGTTTAATAATCACAAGAGGTGGAGGTTTACTTGGAAAAGACTGGACGATAGGAGAAGATTTCAGCTACATGACTTCACGGTCAGACAGGGATTCCAAAACCAGATACTGGATTGTAAGGCGTACCCAGGAGGAGATACAGACTCAGGTCACAATGTAGCAGTGATGAAGAGTAGGCTGAAGTTCAAGACATTAGTCAGGAAGAATCAATACGCAATGAAGTGAGATGCGGAAGTAATAAGGAATGATTAGACACACTTGAAGCTCTCTAAGGCTATAGATACAGCAATAAAGAATACCTCAGTAGGCAGTACAGTTGAAGAGGAATGGACATCTCTAAAAAAGGCCATCACATTTGTTGTAAAGAGAAACGTCAGTACAAACAAGGTAACTGCGAAGAAACCATGCCTAACAGAAGAAATACCCCATTTGATCGATGAAAGATGAAAGTACAGTAATGTTCAGGGAAACTGAGAAACCCAGAGATACAAGTCACTTAGGAATGAACTAAACAGTAAACTCAGGGAAACTAAGAGGTAATGGCTGCATTAAAAATGTGAAGGAATCGAAAAGATCGCCAGAACGACTGACCCACCATATAGAAAATTCAAAAGAATCTTCTGTTAAATTAAAAGTAAGGCTGGTAAACTTAAGCATGCAATGGGAATTCCACCGTTAAAGGCAAAGAAGAGAGCGGGTAGGTGGAAACTGTACACTGAAGGCCTCTGTAACGGGGAAGACTTTTGTGTAGAAGAAGAAACACGAGTCGATGCAGACGAGATAGAAGATCTAGTACTAGATTAAAAATTTAGAAGGAGTTAGGAAGACTTAAGAGTGAATAAGGCAGAAATAATAGCCAATATTTTTAGAATTATTGGCCACGTGGCAACAAAATGACAATTCGTGTCGGTGTGTAAAATGTTTTAGTTTGGGAATACACCATCTGACTTTCGAAAAAACATCATTCACACAATTCCGAAGATTCCAAACGCCGACAGATGCGAGAATTATCGCACCATCAGTTTGACAGCTCATGCATCCAAATTCCTGATAAGAAAAATGTACACAACAATGGAAAACTGAATTTGGCTTTAGGAAAGGTAAAAACTCCAGAGAGACAGTTCTAACACTGGTTGATAATGGAATCAAGACTAAAGAAAAATCGACACGTTCATAGTGTTTGTTGAGATAGAGAAAGAATTCGACAATGTAAAGTGGTGCAAGATTTTCAAAATTCTGGGAAAAAGAGGGGGTAAGCTATAGGGAAAGACGTGAAATATACACACATCAAAAAATGTTTTGCGTCACCTCGGTTAGAAGAGTTCCGGAACCCGTACACAAAATTGGAATAGAATCAACATAAACATAATTTCCGCGCTTTTTTATTGGAAAACCACACATTGCATGTCGTACCACCATACAGCAAGAACTTCAGACATGGTGGTCCAGATTGCTGTACACACCGATACCTCTAATATCCTGTAGCACGTCCTCTTGCATTGGTGTAAGCCTTTTTTCGTCGTGGCATACTATCTACAAGTTCATCAAGGCACTGTTGGTCCAGAGTCACCCACGCCTCAACGGCGATTCGGCGTTGTTCCCTCAGAGTGGTTGGTGGGTCACGTCGTCCATAAACAGCCCTTTTCCATCTATCCCAGGCATGTGCGATAGGGTTCATGTCTGGACAACATGCTGGCAACTCTAGTAGAGCGATGTCGTTATCCTGAAAGAAATCATTCACTAGGTATATACAATGGGGGGCGCGAATTGTCGTCCATGAAGACGAATTCCTCACCAATATGCTGCCGATATTGTTGCACTATCGGTCGGAGGATGGCATTCACATATCGTACAGCCGTTACGGCATCTTACATGACACCAGCGGCGTACGTCAGCTCCACATTAAACCACCGCAAAACAGCAGGGAAACTCCGCCTTGTTGCACTCGCTGGACAGTGTGTCTAAGGCGTTGAGCCTGACCAGGTTGCCTCCAAACACGTCTCCGACGATTGTCTGGTTGAAGGCATATGCGACACTCATCGGAGAAGACAACGTGATACCAATCCTGAGCGGTCCATTCGGCCTGTTGTTGGGCCCATCTGTACCGCGCTGCATGGTGGTCGTAGTTGAAAGATGGACATCATCAGCGACGTCGGGAGTGAACTTGCGCATCATGCAGCCTATTGCGCACAGTTTGAGTCGTAACACGTCGTCCTGTGGCTGCACGAAAAGCAATATTCAACATGGTGGCGTTGCTGACAGGTTTCCTCCGAGCCATAATCCGTACGTAGCGGTCATCCACTGCAGTAGTTGCCCTTGGGCGGCCTGAGCGACGCATTTCATTGACAGTTCCTGTCACTTTGTCTCGCTTTTGTTCACTCCGAGACACCTGGACAATTCACTTGTTGAGAGCCCTTCCTGGCACAAAGTAACAATGCGGACGCGATAGAATCGCGGTATTGATCGTCTAGGCATGGTTGAACTACAGGCAACACGAGCCGTGTACCTCCTTCCTGGTGGAATGACTGGAACTGATCGGCTGTTGGACCCACTACGTCTAATGGGCGCTGCTCATGCATAGTTGTTTACATCTTTGGGCGGGTTTAGTGACTTCTCTGAACAGTCAAAGGGACTTTGTCTGTGATACAATATCCACAGTTTACGTCTATATTCAGCAGTTCTGGGAACCGGAGTTATACAAAACTTTTTTTGGTGTGTGTACAGTATGAACAAGAGCCAAGTGAGGACAATAAGAGTAGAAGATCAACAACGAAGTGCTTATATTAAAAAGGGTGTAAGGCAGGGATGTAGTCGTTCGTCGTGATAGGACATCGATGATAAGTTTCGCTGATCATATTCCTACCCTCAGGGAAAGAGAAGAAGTAGTACAGGATTTTCTGAATGGAATGGACAGTCTAAAGAGTAGAGAACATGGACTGAGAGGAAATCGAAGAAAGGCGAAACTAATGAGAAGCAGCAGAAATGAGAAGAGCGAGAAACTTAATATCAGGATTAGTGATTACGAAGTAGATGAAGTTAAGTACTTCTGCTACCTAGGCAATAAAATAAACCGTGACGGACGGAGGAAGGGCTTAAAAAGCAGTCTAGGACTAGTGAAAAGGGCGTTCGTGGCCAAGAGAAGTCTACTAGTATGAAACACAGGTTTTCATTTGAGGAAGAAATTTCTGAGAATGTACGTATGTAGCATCGTATGGTAGTGAAACATGGATTGTGGGACAACCGTAACAGAATAGAGGCATTTGAGATGTGGTGCTACACAAGTAAGTTGAAACTTAGGTGGGCTTATAAGTAATGAGAAAATTCTTTGAAGAAACGCCGACAAAAGAATATGTGGAAACCCAGACAAGATGGGACTAGATGGGGCGACATCTGTTAAGAGATTATGGAATAACTTTCATGATACTAGAGGGATTCTAGCTTTGCGAACACATGATTAGAAATGGACGTGAACCATCCAACATGGAACAAGACATTAAAATTATTAGAATGATCGATCACAACAAAATACTTCAGAGATTACAAAAAAACTTTCACACACAAAGAGCCCTTGGAGTGAAAAAGAAAATAATTAATGACCAATCACTGATCATGTTAGGCACTAAAGCAATATCCAACAGAAAAATTCACACATAACTAAACACACAAAACAATTGAAAATTGGCAAACCACACACATAACACAAGCAAAATGTGAAAGATAAACACACAGCGAAAGTTGGCAACACTAGACACTGTAAACACACACATATGATCATAAAATGAATAGTACAAAAGATGTGTTGTAATAAATGTGGACGAAAAAACGCCGAAAATCGGCCAGCTAGAGAATGAGGACCAAATGAACACTTCTGCAGGACCGGAGATATCGGCTAACAGCACTGGAAATGGTAATTAACACCAAACGACTATTTAACCTCACGAAATTTGTGCCACAAAAATTGTTTCTAATCCGTAAAACGAGAGAAGAAAATGAAAAACCTAACATAGTAACATATCATAACCTCTACGTAGTACTTTTATTGTATGTATGAAAAGAAACGTGTATTACAGGCAACTGAAGATGCTATAAATGAAAGAAGCGAAACTCGTATACCAAAAAACATACTGCCTTTTATGTAGTTGGATAGATGGAACATACCTCCACGAACCCATGAGTACTAGAGGGAGCTGTAGAGGGTAAAAACTGTGGAAGGAAACAGAGACTGGAATACATCCAGCGAATAGTTGATGAAACAGGTTGTAAGTGCTACTCTGAGGTGGAATGGATGGCGCAGGAGAGCAATTCGTGGCGGGCCGCATCAGACCAGTCAAAAGATAGATGACTCAAGAAAAAAAAGTGTTGCCACTAGACAAAGGCGTTCACAACCATGTAGAGGAATGAACGAGCGCAAGCTTCCTCTGGATAACTCTCAGCGTACAAGGCTACTGCGGCCTCAACATTTCTCCTCCATCCTACATTATGAGAAAAAAAAGGTGAACATGAGTATGGGTTTTGTCATAGAGCCGTAACTTCAGCGTAGAGTTCTAAGACGCGCTTTTTACACGCTGATCACACTTCTTATTTACTTACCGCAAATGAATTAGTTCTTTTTGTATTCATTATTTTGCGTGTAACTCAATGTAAACGTACACTCTATTGCGGCGATGATACACACACAACACACATAATAGTGAGAGATCCATATCAATGTCTAAGGCAGTGCACAAACTTGCTTTACTATGGAGCTACACTATTGTCACACCACGAATCCGCCATTCTCTGCCAGTACTCATGTGCAAATTTTGCATACAGTGTTGTACACCAATTAGCTATGGGGATTACTTAAAAAAATAAAAAACTGGTTGAAAACCAAACAGTTGCTTTCATTTTCTATTGATTTTAAAGAGTGTTCAGTGGTCGGGGATTAGAGCTGTTTCTTCTGAAGGCCTTCTAGTGTCCTAAGCCCAGAGCAACCTGTCCCAGTAACTGAAAACATGTTAATAATCATTTAAGATTACTAAACATGTATCACCTAAAATGTCAATGCCAAGGATATTAAGTTATTTTTTAGGAGTTAAGGAGGGGAGTTACTTCTCTTCTTTTTAAATCACTTACGTGGAAAACAAACATTAACATAAACGAGATCGTCACAAACGAAGTTCATTCTCGGAATGGAGAAGGCTGGGGAGAGAAATAGGTCGCGTCATATCAACAGAATCACTGTAGTATTTAAACAAATTTGGACAGCTGTGGAAAAGCTAAATCTATATTGTGGGCTGGAGACTGAACATCGCTCTTCCCGAACGAGAGTCCAATGTAACTACCTCTTAAGATAATTAAAAACTAAACTTAACTCCGTACGAACAAGCCTCGGAAAACCTAACTGTAGTGACCGAGCGCCGTGTCATCCTCAGCCTGTAGGCATCCCTGGACGAGGGTATGGAGCAGTATGTGGTCAGCACACCGCTCTACCGGCCGTTTTGTCAGTTTATGAGACCGGAGCCGCTGCTTCTCAATCAAGTAGCTCCTCAGTTTGCCTCACAAGGGCTCAGTGATCACCGCTAGCCAACAGTGCTCGGCAGCCCAGATTGTCATCCATCCACGTGCCTAGCGAAGCCCGACAGCGCTTCGGTGATGTGACGGGAACCGTTGTTACCACTGCGGGAAGGCCGTTGGAGGTCTCAAGGTAACTGGGTAACCTGGGTGGCAATCTGAGCAGTTCTCTTAGGTTGTTCGCAGATGATGCTGTAATTTACCGTCTAGTAAGGTCATTCGAAGACCAGTATCAGTTGCAAAGCGATTTAGAAAAGATTGCTGTGTGGTGTGGCAGGTGGCAGTTGACGCTAAATAACGAAAAGTCTGAGGTGATCCAAAAGAAATCCGTTGGAATTCGATTACTCGATAAATAGTTGAATTGACAGCCTTGAGAATTGTACTAAGTACCTGGGTGTAAAAATTACGAACAACTTCGGAGGACCACATAGATAATATTGTGGGGAAGGCGAGCCAAAGGTTCCGTTTCATTGGCAGGACACTCAGAATATGCAACAAGTCCACTAAAGAGACAGCTTACACTACACTCGTTCGTCCTCTGTTAGAATATTGCTGCGCGGTGTGGGATCCATACCAGGTGGGATTGACGGAGGACATCGGAAGGGTGCAAGAAAGGGCAGCTCGTTTTGTATTATCACGTAATAGGGGAGAGAGTGTGGCAGATATAATAAGCGAGTTGGGATGGAAGTCATTAAAGCAAAGACGTTTTTCGTCGCGTCGAGATCTATTTACGAAATTTCAGTCACCAACTTTCTCTTCCGAATGCGAAAATGTCTTGTTGAGCCCAACCTACATAGGTAGGAATGATCATCAAAATAAAATAAGAGAAATCAGAGCTCGAACAGAAAGGTTTAGGTGTTCTTTTTCCCGCGCGCTGTTCGGGAGTGGAATGGTAGGGAGACAGTATGATTGCGGTTCGATGAACCCTCTGCCAAGCACTTAAATGTGAATTGCAGAGTAATCATGTAGGTGTAGATGTAGATGTAGATGGGTGACCTATTTATCAGGAAGTCACCTGGAATTTAAAAACACTGGAAAAACCGTAGTGGAGCCCGAAGCACCTAAAGAATGTCATTTGAACGTTGTACCCGAGTGAACTGTCATTTTCAGACTACACATTTAGCCCTCTGAGGCCTTCCGCAGACGAAGCAGTTGTACGCAGAGCTGCCATGTGGCTAAAACATTGTTACGAACTGTGGGAGTTTTTAACCTTTACCTGTGCTTAATGCTATGACGGGCAGCTGACTGACAACAGGAAAAAAAAGGAATTTAATCCCTGCAAGTTATTTGAGAAAGCTGACTCCCGACAAGAAAAACAGGAATTTAATCCCTGCAAGTTATTTGAGAACGCAATCAGTAACCGAGCTCGACAGCCACATTTCTAAGCCTGTCTGAACGGGTCCTTTTACGGAGGAGAAGGTTAATTCCAGATTGATTTATCGAGAGCATTATAAGAAAGTTTCACTCATGAAACAGGACACTTATAAAAAAATCTTTTCTCTCTATTCTTTGAGTACTGAGTGCCTGTCTCCAGTCCTTCTTAGAACTGATTCATGGAGGAAGGAGAAGAGATTAAAAAAAGAGCGACGTACTTCGTTAAGGGGTTATTTAGTCAGCTTAAATGTGTTCAGAGAAACGTTGAACAGTCAGCAGAAGGAGACGGTGACACAAAGGCGCCGCGCATCGAGGGACACTTGTATTCATTTTCCGAGAACCCATGTTACAATTGACTGAGGAAAGATTTTACACTTTCACTTTACATCTTACGTAACGTCCACGATAATTAGCAAAAATTTGGTCGTATACAGGGCAGTAGCAACAACCTCCCTTCGAGTGCACAGTGACTTACCTAAGACAGGCATAACTTTATTATATTTCAAGATGGACTATTTATTCTACCTGTTTAGTCCACCCTGCTGTTTGTTGTCGTGTCCTTTGTATTTTCCCCCCGACTTCGACGCAACTACAGCTGCGTCGATATATTCTGTGCGTCTGTGTTGATGCGATTACCACCACTACACCCAGATATTGTAGACTAGAATCCTCGCTGTTGTAAATGCAGCACTGTAGACTTCACCTAGACAGTCAGATCTAGCATCTCTACTGCAAAGTGGTCGCCGTACATTACCTGCCGACGCACCGTTCATTACAGAGAGTACAGGAGTATTTACCTCTGTTTTTCAGAGTGAACGGAAGTCCTAAGTGTGAATGACGAAAGTGAAACATGTTCATGATATCTCTTTCTGTCTCCTCATAAATGACAGCAAATACTTTCGACAGTTGCGAAGTATAGTGTTCTGTAATGTGCGATTGAAGAATTTTTAAAGTAATTGATACAATAAATATGATTAACAAATTTGAGCATTTAGGCTACAATAATAAAGCAAAATTGGTCGATGTTTTTACTACGAAATGATCACAGGATTTGTTACAATGAATGTGTACGATATGATTTAACGGAAGAGCTACTCGTTGGCTGAACAAGCAATATAACCTCAGTTATTACGTTATAGCTCTCTAAAGGGAGTTAATGGTGAGATGGAAACGCAGAGAGATGGAGGGATACACATTCGGGTCAAAGGCTTGTTAACCTCTTATGGGCGGGCAATAAACAGTGTTTCGAAACTCCCCGGAGCATAATGTGATACTCCTCTCCATCAACTAACTGTGTAGCAATTGAATTGCATCTATTCGCTAACCCCCTCCATCTCCTTCCCTTCGCGCGTGTGAATGTTTAGTAAAGCAGACAAACATCTGCATTATAAAGTGTTGCGCAATTACATGCGTCCAGGTGCGTCACGGTATTCGGTTTATTTGCTTTCTGTGTGAAAGAACAACGTATGCACGGCCAGCAAGGAGTTGCTAATATGGCTGCATGGCGGCTGGCAGTCTAATCGTGTTACGTGATATTCGTTTTTATTCATGAAATTAGTTAGAAGGGTAGTTTTGCGAACGTAAATCTATTTTTATTGTAGTCTGGCTTCTGTGATATATGTTTCTCTATCAGCATGGCCAAATTTTCAAATATAAGTACAAAATTTGATATTTTAAATGTACAACACAAGCAGAACCAATACGTTTTCCATAAAACGTGGGGGGAGGGGTTAGAGTAGTTAATATCAACCGTCGAAAAATTAAAAAAAAATAGTTAATAGCTGTTGAATTGTATGAACAACATATTTTTAAGGAGGTACTGAGGTGCACGTAGCCTCCAGCACCTGAAAACACCTTTTATCACACTCTTAGCAAATTCAAAGCACTTTCAATAACGTGTATTACTTTATGACCACCACAAATAAATCAGAAATCCAGATATGGTTAATTATTGTAGGCTTTCACTCGCAACACACATTCTAAAGAAATACTAATGTGTAAATAAGTCCCTGAACGTTGAAAAAATGAATAAGAGTTTCATTGGGCAAAGTGGCATCTACTACTGAAACATAAATTTGTGGGTTATGTTTTACTGAAAAATTTAAAACAAAAACATACGGAATCCGGTAGAAGAATTCGTTAAAAACAAATATATTTTCAGAATTTTAAAATGTGAAGTAACTGACTAGATTACTATATTTTCAAAAGGTGGACATGAAGAAACCCTATCTTCACCCAACCCCTTTCCCCCTCCTCCCCCCCTCGACCTCCCCCCCCCCCTCTTCCCCATCCCCACCACGGTACTGCGAGGATAATGCAGTTACAAAGGCGTGAATAGTAGAAAATGCAGAAAGTATGAAGACAATTTCTTGAATTTCGGTTTGACATTTACTACTATTGGAGAAGAAGAATGACAGCAACGTGTTATTTGTTGCAAAGTCCTAGCTACTGGTAGCATCCTTCCTAATAAAATGAAACGACTTTCTGAGTCAAATTTATAATCTGGTTAACAAGCCAGGAGGATACTTCACGCAGGTTAAAAAAAATCACAGAACTAACTGTGATTCGTACGAAAGGTCTTCTTTCATCTTACAAAGTTGCCTAACATGTAACCCAGGACAAAAAGTCTTACACCACTGCGAAAGACGTTATTTTATCAGATGCTCGGGACATGGTACCTATTGTGAAAAGTGAGCCAGGTGCCAAATGTCTGGCAAGTTTACTTTCACCAGACAACACTATTACTCGCCAAATACATTACATGGCTGACAACTGCATTGATCAGTTGGTTTGAAAAACTCAAAGGTAATGGTGACTTAGCTTTTCAGTCTGATGAAGCTACAAAGAAAGATAGTGCCGTGCATTTGGTTTGCTATGTGCGGTTTAAACAAATAAGTTTATTAAGGTCTTCTTCTGCAGGAAGATTAGTTCTTGTAGTAAAAGCGCCGACCGCGGTGGTCGTGCGGTTCTAGGCGCTCCAGTCCGGAGCCGCGCTGCTGCTACGGTCGCAGGTTCGAATCCTGCCTCGGGCATGGATGTGTGTGATGTCCTTAGGTTAGTTAGGTTTAATTAGTTCTAAGTTCTAGGGGACTGATGACCACAGCAGTTGAGTCCCATAGTGCTCAGAGCCATTTGAACCATTTGTAGTAAAAGTAACATATGACTTTGAAATTCGTAACTCTTTTATGGAAGCAAACAAAATAAATTTGAAAAATTTTGAGGGCGTGTGTACAGATGAAGGTAGTAGTTTGGCTGGCTGTTTCGCAGGATTGCGAACTCTGACCCGTCAAAGAACTCCTCATGCTAATCGGATACAGTGTTTTATTCACCGAAAAGCACTTGCATCAAAACGCGTGAACCCTGGTGCTTCATGATGTGTTATAATTAGTGGACTAACTGGTAAACGTCATTAAATGTCGACATGTTATCAACAAAAGAGCGTTGAGTATATAGTATAGTGTGTGAAATCTTATGGGACTTAACTGCTAAGGTCATCAGTCCCTAAGCTTACACAGTACTTGTCCTAAATTATCCTAAGGACAAACACACACACCCATGCCCGAGGGAGGACTCGAACCTCCGCCGGGACCAGCCGCACAGCTCATGACTGCAGGGCCTGAGACCGCTCGGCTAATCCCGCGCGGCAAAGAGCGTTGACGTTGGGACTGAGTGCATTTCCCCTATTTTGTTACAACAACTCTCATTTGTTTTTAAGTAACAACGAATTGAAAGACGTATATGAACTCAGAACCGAACTTTATTCTTACCTTCGGTACCACACAATACGTACCATACTGCAGTGCCTGTCTGCTCCGACTACAGCCGGGATTAAATACATGAAATGTACTCCCAGTTGCGAATATGAACAACCATCAGCCGTATAATGGAGTAACGACAACGAAAATCTGTGCTGGACCGATACTCGAACTCGCGGTTTCCTTACCATTTGCCTAGCCGAGCGCGACTCTCAGCCACAAGTAAACTTCCATATTTTGTCATCCTGTGTCTACAACTTCGTACATCCGTTATGTATATTCCTGTACACAGAACACATTACTTGAAAATCGCTTTCCCGATGTCGGCGGATAAATACGACATTGTAATGCCTGTGTAATTCAGAATTAAGATGCGTTGCGCGAATATTCATAATGAATGTGTAGCCAAACTGTAAGTCAACTGCTCGCGGTAAGCACGAAATCCGGGTTCGAGTCCCGGCCTTCCATTATACAACTGATGGTTGTCCACATTCGCAACTGTGAATGCATTTCATATTATTCTTACATTGCTCGCACATAATGACTTTATTTTAAAGTTGATGTACTTTTATGAGATATTTCAAAATTTCGTTGAATATATCCCTTCAAGGTAATGAGACACATGTTACTCAACCGTTAGTGGATTGATTTATATACACTTTCGATTAATGTTGCACACAATTATAAGTTCAAATAATACGAAATTCTCTTTTCTTTCACGGATTACATACCGCTGTAACTTTGATATGCTTTACGTATCACAAAAGTTTATGTTGCCTTACCTTGTCTGCTTTTCCTCTAGATCCCAATTTAGTTCGCAACTATTAAGTATTGGAAGATTCAGACTACAGCTCCAATTCCAGAAAACTATTTTATTTTTCATTCATTATCGTTTTCAGTTAAACATCGCAATCATCAATCAGGTGTTGCAACAGGAATCATAACACGTTTACCAGGCTGTAGAGCTTTTTTCACGGCAAATCCATTTGCAGGACCCTTAGTAGCCAAATTTATTGTTTGAATTTTGACCTTGTACTGTAATCCAGTTATTCTGCACCTATTGTATTCATTGTTTACGTTTGCTGTGGAACCCTAGGCATGGTCCAACTATCGTTGGTCTCTGTTTTAAAGCTGAGTGAAATTCTTGCACATTCCATAATTCTGAGTGTTTCAATTTTCGGTGCATTGGCTGACAACAATGTGAAGGAGAAGAAGCACCGCCGAAATGAAACGTGTAACAGCCTTGAACCGCTTTGTGTCCGCTGGCCAGGGTGGCCGAGCGGTTCTAGGCACTACAGTCTGGGACCGCGCGACCGCTACGGTCGCAGGTTCGAATCCTGCCTCGGGCATGGATGTGAGTGATGTCCTTAGGTTAGTTAGGTTTAAGTATTAAGTTCTAGGAGACTGATGACCTTAGAAGTTAAGTCCCATAGTGCTCAGAGCCATTTGAACGTCTTTGTTTCCTCCACCAGCTGCAGCAAATACCAAAAGCGATACAAAGATGATGTTGACTTGGTAGAATATACATGGCAACAGATTAAAATAGCACTACCGCTCGTTGGAGAACTGTAGAAAATTTTGGTTATCTATTTCTTCAGGTAGCTAGGTTTAGCGGAGCATTCCGTACAACACTAGCAAGTATTCCGATACGAATCTCGTTTAGAAGCTACACTATATTCCATAGGCTTTCCTAAATCTGTGACCTTCTTCTGCTTCACTGTTCACAGAAAGACTTTGGGTGTGGTTATAAAGAAACTGAATATACGTTTTTAAAATGTTTTTCACCAATTCGACAGATTTTTTTTTTTTCAAGATTACCTGTAAACATAATGGATGGCACAACTGATGTGCATTTCCTGCTGAATAACTCGCCGTTGTATATGATAAACACAATATTCGCCGTCGTTGTACAGAAATGATTTCGGACCAAAACGTGAATTACCATAAAAGTTGTCTTTTTTGCCTCTTTTCCGAAGTCGCAGTTATACAAATAATATCTGTTATTGTCTGTAATTTTACAATATTAGATCAAAATATTACGCCACATTGTATAAAATAGCACATTGGCGTAATATTTTGACGTAATATTGTAAATATTTCCTGTAATTTTACAATATTATATCAAGACATTATGCCACACTGTATATAAAAAAAACACGGAATAGACGTGAATTCAGCATTTTAGAATTTCACGTGAACTATAACAAGAACAGTCAAGAGACATAATCACGCCAGATGTTATGTGCACGTCGGGACAACGTAAACGTAAGTCTCCCTCTTACTTACATACTTCAGAAATACAAAAATTATTTAATTAATGAAAATTATGACTGAAATTTCAGTTATGCCAAAATAATTCGTGAAATTCTTCATTTATAAAAAAGTAAGTCTAAATGTCCCGTAGAACTACAGCACATTGTAATTCTCAAACTTAGTATACGCAGGTACTTGCAACTGGCGCCGGCCGCTGTGACCGAGCGGTTCCAGGTGCTCCAGTCCGGAACCGCGCTGCTGCTACGGTCGCAGGTTCGAATTCTACCTCGGGCATGGAGGTGTATGATGTCCTTAGGTTAGTTAGATTTAAGTAGTTCTAAGTCTAGGGGACTGATGACCTCAAATGTTAAGTCCCACAGTGCTTAGAGCCATTTGAACCATTTGAAATTGGCAGTCTTTCGAATCAGGTGTCGTAATAAGCAACAAACGTTTTAAGTAGCGATACTGGAACCTTACTTAAACGCCCTTTCAAGCTATATATTTCACTGTAGGCCCAGTCATAAGGAAACTAATTACATTAATAATTTGGCCACTGTGCACAAAGAAAACGCATCCCATTGCAACACCTCTTTAGTGTATTCTTGATTACATTTATTATATAAAGGACTGCTAATCAAGGAGAAGTTGTAGGAAGTGGAGTTCATCAATGGAAGTCGATTTCGTAGATTATTAAATTTTTATTCGATTTCAAAACTCACATGGGATCCTACTCTAGCGTCACTCCTAGGGAACAAAAATGCAATACATCAACATATCTGAAAAACTAAGTAATAATGTGAGACTTTGACTGGAGTCGTTAGGAAGACCGAAAGAAGAACAAATCAGAGTTCCACATCAGCGCAATTGGCATTTTCAAATAAAAGAAATAACCCTCACTCAAGATGCAGAAACAGGTAAATGCGAGACGCTCAGAATATAGACTTCGAGATGTAAAACTAACCTCACTGCTATAACAAAAAGCAACACTTCCACCTTCAGACTGAAGAGTCATCACGGGACGAAAGCGAGGGAGCGAATCATAGTCGGTACTGAATCACTCCCAGTAATGAGAGATCAAAATTTGAAGATCTCTGTGTTCGCCCTAATCTCTTCTACAGAGGCGACAGTAAGCTTTTAGCCAATGCGACGAACATATATGTGCTGTATGAAAATAAAGGGAAACGAAGCGAAAGTTTCCCTGATATGGCGTACAAATACGTACATACAATTTGTAAGTCTGGTCCCAAGTTTGAACGGCCTCCTACTGTTGGCTGACTTAACATACACAGTATCTAGAAGGGACGGCAATACGGATGACTGGCCAAAGAGAAATACTGTTGAGATGGTGAAATGACTGACATTTCGTGCGAATGCAAAATTCTTGTTGACATCCATGCTGAATAGATATCTGCTTCATCTCAAGTGGACACTCTGAGACTAAAGCACTCTTGCGCCCACGCAAAGAGATAACTGCCTGGAAATCGCTACTTCAGAATACGCCACACTGTCACTCAACTCCTGAGGCATAGCTTGTCTGCTACAACGTCACTGTTAACACAGGACGTTCCAGAATCCACTTCCTTGCGTGGTAATCTTTTAGCTGCCAACCAAAAGTCAGTGCTGCACACTTTAATTTAGAAAGTACATGTAACTGAAGTGATACAGGATGGTGGAACGATCTGCATCAGTTATGTTACAAAAGTGACGTAGTCGTCGCGAAATCCTGGTGGATAAATTCAGAAAACTTGAGCGAACATTATACTTCCATCGTAGTGTTTCTTTCATAAGGATTATGACTGTAACACAAGATAGATTAGCACACATATAAGGTCGTATACTGTATACATTTTCCTTTCTTGGTATGGGATGGAATGGTATCAGTAACGTGCTAAATGCTATTTCAGGTGTGTTTTCTGTAAGAGTGGGGTAGTGTATCCTTTCTTCCTTCCTTGAATTCCTTTTAACTGCAGCGTGGCTAATGTGACGGATAGTCATCGTTTGAGTTAGCGTTATGGAATCTATCGAGTCAGCGGGCAGTAGGATGGACATGAAGTACATCATGGCCGTGTTAAAGTTATTAAAATGAGTTATTTAACTGGGAAAGCATGAAACTACATCGTGAGTGATTTACATGGACTGTATAATATACCACTAGAAGAGTTTCCAATGATAATGGATCGAATGACAACAATCCTATTTTCAAAATACACGATTATTCATTAACACACAAACACTCTGTTTCAAGTGATCGTTGTACAATATTCCTAGCCTGTGACAGTCATGCTCTGAGGATAAGTCGTATTGATGCCCACTACTGACTGTGTCCGGCACAAGGATTCACGTAGCGTTGTTATGCGTTGTCGAAGAGTAGCGGGTGCTTCTTCGGACAAGTGAGACGCAGTAAACTGGATCGGTAGTGGTTGCGGCTACCGGACTCTCTTATTGGCTCTCGCTGGAACTCTCGCAGGAACATTCAAAAATGTTCAAATGTGTGTGAAATCTTATGGGACTTAACTGCTAAGGTCATGAGTCCCTAAGCTTACACACTACTTAACCTAAATTATCCTAAGGACAAACACGTACACGCATTCCCGAGGGAGGACTCGAACCTCCGCAGGGCTTAGCCCCACAGAAGGAACATTCTCGAACACTCTCTTTGGTTAAGCCACGAAGGGCGAGTCACATCCTGGTAAGCACTCTATTAAGTTCCACACTGTTAGTTCCGCGTGATGCGTGCGTAAAACACAGTTCCTCTGTTCCATTAACTTCTGCAGCATACTGCTCAAATTTGCTTCGTCTGTAGATTCCCTTATTTGGGAGAGTTTGGCTTGCAGGAGTTGGAACTCACAACAATTGACTTCAGTGTACGAAACGTAGAATGATAGTTTCAACAGTGTGTGGATAACAGCTATATATCATAGCGGCATATCTAATAACAAATTCGAGAAATATCACTAATTTGAGCAGTTATTGTTGAATATCTTCCCAGTCAGTAAATACTACTAATGATTTCTTTAACTGTGGTCTTATTAGTTAGGGCGCATGGTCACTAATATTTAAAAAAAAAACGAATATAGTCGATGAGTGTCAACTCCACTACTAATTAGGCAGTCCGACTGCCGGAGATGTATTAAAGTGTAAAACAATTTACAAGCAGGGAGCTTACATAAATACGTCACACGGCACGTAGAGTACTGCGCATAGGGATCACGAGAAGAAGAAAGATAAGACAGGACAAGCACAGAGAAATATAGACAGTGGTTTTTGTCAAAATGTGAAAGAAATAGCAAAGAACAATTGGTAATATTACACACTTGAATAATGTTCCACAGTAATATTTATGTAACAGTTCATTACGAACCGATTTTCGGTCTCCTGGAGAATTATCAGATGACTTAATACTGACGGGATAGTCCACACAACATCAGACAGAGTACAAAGATTGAAAATCAATCAATGTACCGCTATGAACTGTCGCTGATGTTGTGTTGACTATACGGTTAGTATTAAGTTGTCGAAAGTCGGTTTATAATGAACTATTAAACAAACGTTATTGTGTTCATTAGTAACGTGTAATCAGATATATAATCGGTCCATGTTACTCCAAGTACCGACGGAATATTCCATAAGAAATTAGTAATACTCTTACGATGTGGCTTCCCCCGTGGATTATACAGTGTGGTCCATTGATCGTGACAGGGCCAAATATCTCACGAAACAAGCGTCAAACGATAAAACTACAAAGAATGAAACTTGTCTAGCTTGAATGGCGAAACCAGATGGCGCCATGGTTGGCCCGCTAGATGGCGCTGCCAGAGGTCAAACGGATATCAACTGCGTTTTCTTAAATAGGAACCCCCATTTTTTATTACATATTCATGTAGTACGTAAAGAAATATGAATGTTTCAGTTGGATCACTTTTTTCGCTTTGTGATAGTTGGTGCTGTAATAGTCGCAAACATATGGATCACAATTTTAGAAAAACCGTTGGTAGCAGGTAGGTTTTATTACATTAAAATACAGAACGTAGGTAGGTTTGAATATTTTATTTCGGTTGTTCCAATGTGACACATGTACCTTTGTGAATTTATAATTTCTGAGAAAGCATACTGTTACAGCGTGATCACCTGTAAATTCCACATAAATGCAATAAATGCTCAAAATGATGTCCGTCAACCTCAATGCATTTGGCACTACGTGTAATGACATTCCTCTCAACAGCGAGTAGTTCGCCTTCGGTAATGTTCGCACATGCATTGGCAATGCGCTGACGCATGTTGTCAGGCGTTGTAGCCGGCCAGGGTGGCCGAGCGGTTCTAGGCGCTACAGTCTGGAACCGCACGACCGTTACGGTCTCAGGTTAGAATCCTGCCTCGGGCATGGATGTGTGTGGTGTCCTTAGGTTAGCTAGGTTTAAGTAGTTCTAAGTTACAGGGGGCTGATGACCTCAGATGTTAAGTCCCATAGTGCTTAGAGCCAGACGTTGTCGGTGGATCATGATAGCAGATATCCTTCAACTTTCCCCACAGAAAGAAATCCGCGGACGTCAGATCCGGTGAACGTGCGAGCCATGGTATGCTATTCACCACCGCTTCAACCGCACGCGAGCGATGTGCCGGACATCCATCATGTTGGCAGTACATCGCCATTCTGTCATGCAGTGAAACATTTTGTAGTAACATCGGTAGAACATTACGTAGGAAATCAGCATACATTGCACCATTTAGATTGCCATCCATAAAATGGGGGCCAATTATCGTTCCTCCCACAATGCCGCACCATACATTAACCCGCCAAGGTCGCTGATGTTCCACTTGTCGCAGCCATCGTGGATTTTCCGTTTCCCAATACTGCATATTATGCCGGTTTACGTTACCACTCTTTGTGAATGACGCTTCGTCGCTAAATAGAACGCGTGCAAAAAATCTGTCATCGTCCCGTAATTTCTCTTGTGCCCAGTGGCAGAACTGTACACTACGATCAAAGTCGTCGCCATGCAATTCCTGGTGTATAGAACTATGGTACTGGTGCAATCGATGTTGATGTAGCATTTTCAAAACCGACGTTTTCGAGATTCCCGATTCTCGCGCAATTTGTCTGCTACTGATGTGCAGATTACCCGCAACAGCAGCTAAAACACCTACTTGGGCATCATCATTTGGTGCAGGTCGTGGTTGACGTTTCACATGTGGCTGAACACTTCCTGTTTCCTTAAATAACTTAACTATCCGGCGAACGGTCCGGACACTTGGATGATGTCGTCCAGGATACCGAGCAGCATACATAGCACACGCCCGTTGGGCATTTTGATCACAGTAGCCATACATCAACACGATATCGACCTTTTCCGCAATTGGTAAATGGTTCATTTTAACACGGGTAATGTATCACAATGCAAATACTGCCCGCACTGGCGGAATGTTACGTGATACCACGTACTTACACGTTTGTGATTATTACAGCGGCATCTATCACAAAGCGAAAAAAGTGGTCACACTGAAACATTAATGTCTTTTTACATACTACACGAATGTGTAATAAAAAGTGGGGGTTCCTATTTTAAGAAACGCGGTTGATATCCGTTTGACCTATGGCAGCGCCATCTAGCGGGCCAACCATAGCGCCATCCGGTTTCCCCCTTCAAGCTATGCAAGTTTCGTTCTTTGTAGTTTTTCGTTTGATGCTTATTTCGTGAGATATTTGGCCCGGTCAGTATCAATGGACCACCCTGTATAGTGCTTGCGGAGTATACAGGGTGTTACAGAAAGGTACGGCCAAACTTTCGGGAAACATTCCTCACACACAAATGAAGAAAAGATGTTATGTGGACATGTGTCCGGAAACGATTAATTTACATGTTAGAGCTGATTTTAGTTTCGTCAGTATGTGCTGTACTTCCTCGATTCACCGCCAGTTGCCCCAATTGAAGGAAGCTAAAGTTGACTTCGGTGCTTGTGTTGACATGCGACTCATTGCTCTACAGTACTAGCATCAAGCACATCAGTACGTAGCATCAACAGGTTCGTGTTCATCACGAACGTTGTTTTGCAGTCAGTGCAATGTTTACAAATGCGGAGTTGTCAGATGCCCATTTGATGTATGGATTAGCACGGGGCAATAGTCGTGGCGCGGTACGTTTGTATGGAGACAGATTTCCAGAACGACGGTGTCCCGACAGGAAGACGTTCGATGCAATTGATCGGCGTCTTAGGGAGCTCGGAACATTCCAGCCTATGACTCGGGACTGGGGAAGACCTAGAATGACGAGAACACCTGCAATGGACGAGGCAATTCTTCGTGCAGTTGACAATAACCCTAATGTCAGCGTCAGAGAAGTTGCTGCTGTACAAGGTAACGTTGACCACGTCACCGTATGGAGAGTGCTACGGGAGAACCAGTTGTTTCCGTACCATGTACAGCGTGTGCAGGCACTATCAGCAGCTGATTGGCCTCCACGTGTACACTTCTGCGAATGGTTCATCCAACAATGTGTCAATCCTCATTTCAGTGCACATTTTCTCTTTACGGATGAGGCTTCATTCCAACGTGATCAAATTGTAAATTTTCACAATCAACATTTGTGGGCTGACGAGAATCCGCACGCAATTGTGCAATCACGTCATCAACACAGATTTTCTGTGAACGTTTGGGCAGGCATTGTTGGTGATGTCTTGATTGGGCCCCATGTTCTTCCACCTACGCTCAATGGAGCACATTATCATGATTTCATACGAGATAATCTACCTCTGCTGCTAAAACATGCGCCTTTACAAGTACGACACAACATGTGGTTCATGCACGATGGAGCTCCTGCACATTTCAGTCGAAGTGTTCGTACGCTTCTCAACAACAGATTCGGTGACCGATGGATTGGTAGAGGCGGACCAATTCCATGGCCTCCACGCTCTCCTGCCCTCAACCCTCTTGACTTTCATTTATGGGGGCATTTGAAAGCTCTTGTCTACGCATCCCCGGTACCAAATGTAGAGACTCTTCGTGCTCGTATTGTGGACGGCTGTGATACAATATGCCATTCTCCAGAGCGGCATCAGCGCATCAGGGATTCCATGCGACGGAGGGTGGATGTATGTATCCTCGCTAACGGAGGACATTTTGAACATTTCCTGTAACAAAGTGTTTGAAGTTACGCTGGTACGTTCTGTTGCTGTGTGTTTCCATTCCATGATTAAGGTGATTTAAAGAGAAGTAATAAAATGAGCTCTAACATGGAAAGTAAGCGTTTCCGGACACATGTGCACATAACATATTTTCTTTCTTTGTGTGTGACGAATGTTTCCTGCAAGTTTGGTCGTACCTTTTTGTAACACCCTGTATATGTAGACATAGGACTATGGCAAAGTGCCACTTTTAGAGTGCTTCCACTGTGTGCATCCACTATGCTTCTCATACGTCAGCATTTCTCTTGATGCGCCGTACTACCCCGATACCACACGAATTCCGCCAATGTCCCCACTTGACGGCAGAGCAGCAGGTAGTGGAGGACTTAGAGCAGAGCCGGCACGCAATTGTTGCGGCCGAGGGGAAGAGTGGGGGCGGACGGACGGACGGCCGACAGAGGAGCAGCACGGGCAGGTCGTTAAGACGCGCGCTATTGGCTTCGTTAGCCGTAATGGGAATGCCGGCAGCGCCGCTGTTGCGCAATATTTCGGCCGGCGTTCGCCCTTGACGCGGCCAGACGCCGGCCCTCGAGGCGCGGAATGCGGCCACCTCTCGCCGCCACCACCCTGCAGCCCGTCTGAGGGGCGCGCTCCGCCCTCCGACAAGTTTCGACAGCTGCCCGCGGGTCAGACGGCGCACTTGACCGCGATGCGTTCCGGCGTCCGGCTGGGCCCTTTGGTAGTGGGTCCGGTGCACAGTGCCTCAGACAGCCTGAAACGAGGCCGGGTGGAACAGTTCCACTTGAGACAAAACCAGGAGCCTGGAATGTTGCACAAGTCACGCCAGTACTCAAGAAGAAAGGAATGAATTGTCTTGGAGAGAGAGTATAAGATAAACGTCGACAACAATTAATGGAATGTGCGAACATCAATTTCTCCCTCAGGCCCTGACCGCCATGTCTTCCTATGGCAATGCCGTCATTGGATGCGGTAGGGAGACCGGTGTGGCCAGCACACTACTCTCCCGTCCATTGTCAGTTTTCGTGACCTGGAGTCGCTACTTCTCAGTCAAGTGGCTCCTCAACTGCCATCGCGATGGTATGTGCACACCGTTCCAGTCCTACCACCAAAGGAAAAGTCCCAGACAGTAACTGGAATCGAATCGGAGTGCTCCACTTGAGCCGGCCGGACTGGCCGAGTGGTTCTAGACGCTGCAGTCTGGAACCGCGCGACCGCTACGGTCGCAGGTTCGAATCCTGCCTCGGGTATGGATGTGTATGATGCCCTTAGGTTAGTTAGGTTTAAGTAGTTCTAAGTTGTAGGGGACTGATGACCTCAGAAGTTAAGTCCCATAGTGCTCAGAGTCATTTTTTTTTTTTTTTTTTGGTCAGTCATCCTCGCCGACTACACGGTTACGGAGGTGAACTAGTGGAATATAGTCGAATAAAATAAGCGAACACACGAATTAAATAAGGCGACGCCGAGGAAAGTAGAATAGGAAATGAGGTACTAAGGAAGTGGATGAACTTTGTTACTTCGGCAGCAAAGTAAATGACGATGGGCGAAGTAGAGAAGCTATAGAATATATACTGGCATTTCTGGGAAAATGAAATTTGCTAACATCGAATTTAGTTTCGTGAAGGTATTTGTCTGGAGTGTAGCTCTGTACGGTAGTAACGCATGGGCAACAGGAAGTTCAGGCAAGAGGAGAAGAACGTGGTACTAGAGAAGAATGCTGAAGCATACGTGAGTAAATCGAATAATTAAAGAAAAGAGGACGAAAATTTATGAGACAATTTGAGTACAATCAGGGGTCGAATGACTGTACACATCCTTAGGAATTAAGAATTCATTAGTCTTTTGATGGAGGGAAGTGTGGGGGAGAGAGGCAAAATTGTTGAGTGAGTCCGAAGATTGAGCACATTAAGCAGTTCAGTTATTCAGAGGCTTGGACAGGATAGGCTAACGTTGACAGCTGCGTCAAAGCAGTCGTTGGACTGAATACAATATCACTGACATCAATTTATAGTTAAATTTTGGAACATTTGTTGTCTTCCAACATTATAAAATTCCTCGAATTAAACGATCGGTTTATGCATAACGAGCACGGGTTCGGAAAATTTATTGTGAAGAACAACTGGATCTTTCTCCCCACAAAGTAATAAGTGTCATCTACAGGGAAGCTCAATTTTATTTGTACGTTTCTAGATTTCCAAAGAGGACAGGCACAGCCCCTACACGATCGGCTTGTTCCGCCACTGGTTTCGTGGTTTCCTGTTAGAAAGGTGACAGTTTGTATTCCCAGGGAGGTGTTTAAGGTCTTCCGTTGTTCTTATTCTACATAAATAATTTAGGAGACAATCTGAGGAGCCCTATCAGAGTGTAGTGGATACCTTCTCTAATCCATTCAAGACATCCTTGATGCCTAACCACTGTTCGTTTTTAAAAATCGCCATGTATCAAGCCTTTATGCGTGATGCTTCGTGTTCATCACAGATAACCCTAAATGACGACAAAGAAATTGGAAAAAGTTCTTCATTTTGGTAAATACGATCGTAATTTCATTTTATCTGCTCCTATAGGTTAATGCAAATCCCACTACCTTGCGAGGGAAGCCGTGGAATGAATATCTTTGGTCCAGTGCACTAGATAGTGGTTTTTAGGTGGTTTTCCATGCTAATTTAGCGTTTCCCTCAATCTTCGCCCAAAAAATACGATACACGAAGCTTTAAAAAAATGGAAACTCAAGGAAAAAATGTTTACTCGATTGACAGACAGGTGGCCCTCTGGTTAAATGACGATACGAATGAACGGCAATACATCAGACTACAAAGATAAAAATAATACATTTGGCAAATCACGGAAATAAAACACTGGACCCTCTACCACGAAATAAATATTGGGAAAGAGATGGCCATTTCATTCCTCTCATGCGCTAGTGACCCAGGGCCACTAATATCTTGCGTAGCTCTATGTCCCTCCTGAGCCCATGTGTTCCATTTCTGCGTGACAGTCGCGACGAGAAGAAGCAGCAATTTTATTTATTTATTTATTTAAAATTGGCGTTTGGGTATTCCTCATACATTCTGAGACACTACAAGCCCTTGTCGCCTATCTCCTCAATTTGTTCTAAATTTAGTTTTATTTGATATCGTTTACGAGGCGTATTCCGAAAGTAAGGCCCCATCGGTCGCGAAATAGAAACCACAGTTCAAATCCGATAAAGCTTTGCATAGGTGTGCTGGACAGTGTCTCTAGTACGCCCATTGATGGCTTCACGTCTGTCTTTTCAGTTCTGAGTGCACAGTGAGCACGTAAAGATGCCTAGTAATCAGTGTCACCCGCAAAGTATGAGTGCCCATAAGAGATTTCGCCTGATTTGATGCAGCACACACAACGCAACTGCCATGCATTTTCGTCTTCATGAGACTTCTCAGCCGCACTCTGCAGGGGCAATGAGGATGCCCCTACACCGTTTTCGATTGGAGGTGTTTGATCGCCCTTTATACAGTGCCGATTTTGCTCCTTCTGATTTTCATCTCAGCTGGCATGAACCACTGGCTATGAAGTGAACGTTTTGGCACAGACAACGAACTGCAGATCGGCGTAGAGAATCTGCGAAAAGAGCAGGCGGCTGCCTTCTATGACGAGGGAATTGGAAAGTTGGTACAACGCTACGACAAATGTCTCAGACGGAGCGGCACTATGTAGAGACGTTGCTGGAAGGCGTGGCTAACTATTGCAAATAAAACAGTTTTGATTTTCACTGTAGTTTCAATTTCGCCACCGATCGGACCTTATTTTCGGAGTACGCCTCGTATGAATGTGTCTCAGTTGGTGTTGGCCGAGAAAGGCCATTGCTGTAAATGAAACCAGTAACGAGGACCCTGAATTTTGTTCCAGATATTTCGACCAGTGCTGGGACATTACTTTCTCTACTGTCCTTATGTGGGTGAGCTGAGGCTGGACGAGGGCGGTTTCTCTCCCGAACTAAAAGCTTCTGTGACCATCGTGTCTGGAATGTATGTGTGTACGCCAGCCTCGAGTATTTCAACCACGGTGCGCTTACTTGTTAATTGCATATCGTTTACATGAATTAATGCAACATTGACTTTATGTTATCGAGTTTGGGTTCGAATGAAGCGTCTTCATGTGCGGAATATGATTGCGAGGGCGGAATATGTGAGCAATGAAGGTCAGGAGACTACGGCATCTTACAGTGTTTATTATACAGGGTGATTCAAAAAATAGCACAACTTTAAAAATGTGTATTTAATGAAAGAAACATAATATAACCTTCTGTTATACATCATTACAAAGAGTATTTAAAAAGGTTTTTTTTCACTCAAACAAGTTCAGAGATGTTCAATATGGCCCCCTCCAGACACTCGAGCAATATCAACCCGATACTCCAACTCGTTCCACACTCTCTGTAGCATATCAGGCGTAACAGTTTCGATAGCTGATGTTATTTCTCGTTTCAAATCGTCAATGGTGGCTGGGAGAGGTGGCCGAAACACCATATCCTTAACATACCCCCATAAGAAAAAATCGCAGGGGGTAAGATCAGGGCTTCTTGGAGGCCAGTGATGAAGTGCTCTGTCACGGGCTGCCTGGCGGCCGATCCATCGCCTCGGGTAGTTGACGTTCAGGTAGTTACGGACAGATAAGTGCCAATGTGGTGGCGCTCCATCCTGCTGAAATATGAATTGTTGTGCTTCTTGTTCGAGCTGAGGGAACAGCCAATTCTCTAACATCTCCAGATACTGTAGTCCAGTTACAGTAGCACCTTCGAAGAAAAAGGGACCAAAAACTTTATTGGCTGAAATGGCACAGAAAACGTTCACCTTAGGCGAGTCACGTTCGTACTGAGTTGTTTCCCGCGGATTCTCAGTGCCCCATATACAGACATTGTGACGATTGACTTTCCCGTTAGTGTGGAAAGTTGCTTCATCACTAAACACAATCTTTGAAACGAAAGATTCATCTGTTTCCATTTGAGCATGGATAAAATCACAGAAATCGATTCTTTTAATCTTATCAGCTGCAGACAGTGCTTGAACCAATTTCAGACGATAAGGTTTCATAACTAACCTTTTTCGTAGGACTCTCCATACAGTTGATTGTGGAATTTGCAGCTCTCTGCTAGCTCTGCGAGTCGATTTTCCTGGGCTGCGAGCAAATGCTTGCTGGATGCGTGCTACATTTTCATCACTCGTTCTCGGCCGTCCAGAACTTTTCGCTTTGCACAAACACCCATTCTCTGTAAACTGTTTATACCAACGTTTAATACACCACCTATCAGGAGGTTTAACACCATACTTCGTTCGAAATGCACGCTGAACAACTGTCGTCGATTCACTTCTGCCGCACTCAATAACACAAAAAGCTTTCTGTTGAGCGGTCTCCATCTTAGCATCAACAGACGCTGACGCCTAGTCAACAGCGCCCCAAGCTAACAAATGTACAACTAAATGAAACTTTATAGCTCCCTTAATTCGCCGACAGATAGTGCTTAGCTCTGCCTTTTGTCGTTGCAGAGTTTTAAATTCCTAAAGTTGTGGTATTCTTTTTGAATCACCCTGTATAAAATAAATCTCTTTTTGTATATCATTCAGTACGTGGATGATAAATGTAATTTCCGTCCATTTTTATAACTATCGAGCATGGAGACTGATCAGTAACTGTGTTAAATTACATCGTGTTTGCAACCCTTTTTAATACTCAACTATAGGGTCGTTTTATATGTTCTCTTAGCGTTCATTTCTTTATTGTGCATAAGGTAAGGTAGTAAAAAATTGGGGGGGGGGAGGAGGCTGAATGTATGAGCAACTCTCATACAAATTCAGTTGAACCCAATTGTTAGACACACTTCTCCATCCTAGCATCTCGCAAGCCATCTACGTAAGTAATAGTACATACAACTGGTATACATACGATAGCAAATTGATAAAAAGAAGCACTACTGATAATGATGACGTAATACAAAGGCAGAAGCATCTTGAAATAACATACTGAAAGTACGCGAAGTTGTTTAGTTTACGTGAGTTAATTCATATCTCTGTTTTCGCTTTCATTAGAAAGGTTGCAGCAACATCGTGTAACAGTAAAACGCAGTGTCGATCGACCACGATACTGCCGCTGTCGAAAACCGACACGTGCTGCTAGAGGTTTCTTCTCCACAAAAGAGGCGTCAGACAACCCTCTCATAAATAATCAACATTCACGCATTATTTCTGAATGACGAATACGCTGTGTAATTACTCCATTAATACAGAAACTAGATGAATTTACCCCTTTGTACTGGATGGTTATAATTAAAGTCTAGCTACTCACGAAGTTTCTGTGTTGCCTGTAATTATCATTAGGTATACTAAGGCGTTAATGCGGAATCGATTAACACTGGAAAAAAATTAGTTCCAATTTCGGATACCAGGAGCAAATCTGGCACTGCACAGCATCCTGTCGACGTCTCTGGTGCTCATTTCGATCAAATTTTGTAATCGGTTGTTAAGAATAAAATCATAAACATACCTTTCTCACATGTTTGGCTTTTCCTACCCACATTTAGTTCCTAACATATAACGTAGGGAAATATTTCTATATGTCTGTCTTGCATTCACAGCGCCAGATTTGCACCTGGTGGTGGACATCGGAGCCGGCCGCGGTGGCCGAGAGATTCTGGGAGCTTCAGTCCGGAACCGCGCGACTGCTACGGTCGCAGGTTCGAATCCTGCCTCGGGCATTGATGTGTGTGAAGTCCTCAGTTAGGTTTAAGTAGTTCTATGTTCTAGGAGACTGATTACCTCAGATGTTAAGTCCCATTGTATTTATAGCCATTTGAACCATTTTTGAAAATCGGAACTAATTTTTCTCCATCCTAAAGCGATTCCACATTTACGCATTAAAATATCTACCATGTTTCGTTACCATACTATAATTACAGCTCACGCTGCACGTCTCTGACTAGCTGCACTTTAATTTTAAAGACATGGTACTTTCCGCAGTTATGTTGACATGTTAATCATTTTCATACCCAAGCATGTAGAACAGTTCATATCAGTCTGACTGAACCGTGATTTATTTTCAAAGAATATTCTTAAGAATTTGTTTTATTTACTAAGGATTCATGAAGAACATTAACACATTTAATCGCACTATGTAAACATGGAAGTAGTTGCCAGGGAGTAACTGATGAAATCATAACCAAATTCCTTTTAACAAATGAGAATTTTAATCACTTTAATAGTGCCTAAAAGCATTTTTTAAAAGAAACAGATTTAAGATTATAATCAGAAAGCACCCTCTAAATATCAAAGGTACAATTTATTAAGAGGCAGAAAGAAACCAGTTTTGACTGTATGAGCTTTCGGGCAGAGAACCTTGGCGCTCCCTTTTGACACGGCCGTAGTTACGACCGGTCACAAATGTCTCTGAAAGACTACACTTGTGCAAATCTGCAACACACCAGATAACTTTAAACCAAGAGTTTCAACAATTTATACAAGCACACAAACTAGCTCCCGTAGGAGGGATGGAAATGGTAGAAAACACTAACAATTAAAATATTAACCTTGCCACCGCAGGTGCAACTTGATTTTAACTTCTACGAAAAGTCTTACGGTGAAAGGGTGGCAACTTTATATACTAAAATGATCATTTAAATAAAAGCCAATGAAATGCAATCTTATATAAAATTCGACATGGTTGGCCAAACAATAGTTAAGATGCTCTACAGTACACAGATACCGCCTCTGATCCAAAGATCAAAACGTATTTCAGGTGTTAGGCCGTTACACTCCAAGCAATAAATTCGTTAACACGCCAAATCGACAATCATGACAGAGGCAGCTACTAACGTACGGTAGATTGATAGGGAGATTACCGAACAACCCGAACCGCAGGTGGCTCTAAGCCGCCCCTACTCCGCAAGGAAAAAAAATGGACCACCCAATTTATAAACAACCACCTTCCCGCGGGTGTGCAAATGGAGAAAAATGGTGGGACGACCCCAAAGCAAAAGGGCTGGTGACCTCACCAAGAAAACAAGTAGAATTTAACAAGAGTGAATCAAACAAGATATCACCAATCACTTAACTTCTAATAAACTGCGATTTCTCGAGAAGACCTGGTGCAGCACCCCCCAAATCGCTCTCCCGAACCGTCCGCTGCCAGCCGCTTCAACGGACGCAGGAAGGCGCGCCGATCTCCCGTCTCACGGCGTCGCAGCTCGCACCGGCCAGACTGATATCGTGGGTTGACTCCTGTTGCTCTCGTGTCGACCGCGAATTCACTACCCCTCGCTATACGCCGCGGCCCACTGGACTCACGTGGCGACCTCACATGCGCCAACGCTCAAGACGGAGAGGTCATCTTGTGTCTCAGAGCGCGGCGGACCAACCGATCGATGCAACCGCCAATGACCATTGCCTGAGGAAACTCGAGCAGACTGGCGGCCTAACGCGCAGACTCAGATGCAGGAACTAAGCCCCGACCGGACAACCACTCGCTGAGTTCTCTTATTGGCGGAGTGGAAAGACTCATTTTGCCGGCTTTAAAGGTTGATCCGAACGACAGACAGACACTAACTGCCTAACAAATGCGGCCGAGAGACAGACTAGCAAGCTGGGGGGACGAGAGACTGACGCAGACTGACCGACTGGCCAGCTCATAGCGCCCCTTAAATGCACGTGATCAGGCAACCTTTCCCACCAGAGGGAGACACCAAAGCTGCGATTGCCACAGCGGCGCCACCGCCAGAAACGAAGGGCGACTGCTTCACACTACGCGCTGCGGCGCGCTCTTCAAAACAGCAATTTTTACCACGGCGCACTGACGTTTGTTGCCTGTCGCCTTAATGGTGCTTCAGTTGTAATGGCCGGTAATATAGTTCCTATAGTATACAATTACCACCATAACACAGGGTCGTATTACCTTGGCCTTCAATGTAATTGTACACAAGACAAGAGTTTATGTACTGAGGACATTTGTGGTGCTTCAGTTATAATGACCAGTAATGTCGTTCCTACGCTACGCAAATGCCATCACACAGAAATCAGGATCCCATCACCTTGCCCTTCAATTTCATACAAATAATAGAAGACAAGAGCTTATATACTAGGCCACCTTAAGTGTAGTAAGTCCTTTCGACATCAGGTGACATTACAATCATGTGTTGTTACGTATTCATAGAAATCACGATTTAATAGGTTTTTATTGAGACATTACTGCTCTCCCAAGTCACATTTCTAATCACAAATTAATACTGCTGAACGATTTATGGCAGTGTAGAATGGGCCAAATGTCAACAAAAAGAAAACAAAGTTTTCTTGGTTCAAATTGTTCAAATGGCTCTGAGCACTATGGGACTCAACTGCTGTGGTCATCAGTCCCCTAGAACTTAGAACTACTTAAACCTAACTAACCTAAGGACATCACACACATCCATGCCCGAGGCAGGATTCGAACCTGCGACCGTAGCAGTCGCACGGTTCCGGACTGCGCGCCTAGAACCGCGAGACCACCGCGGCCGGCAGTTTTCTTGGAAGGTAACTGATGTATCCTGGTAATGTGATGAAAGACACTTTGTAATAACACAGTTCATTGTCGATATAGAAAACAGAACTCAAGTACAGTATCCGTGGATGAATGTCCACACACGTAAAATACAAACAGAGAAGTCTTTTCTAGACGCTGCCTCACATGGGCCTACACGACGAAGCACACGATTCGTGGTAGGCAGCAGAGGAGAAGGAGCCGAGGATGATCGACGATAGGCGACATGGCACTCCGAGCACGGCTTTGAGACGTCGAGCGTCGGCAGTTGTCGGCGACGACGGCTCGGACGACAGTGGCTGCCGGCGGGGCGACAGTACTTTCGGGACGTCAGGCGTTGGTAGATATCAGGGTCTACGTCTGGAACGACAGCAGCTGCCGGTGGGACGAGGTGCGATGTAGAGTGGCACATGGTATCGGCGGACGGAGGTCCTGCTTGGCGCCAGCGACAGTTGCGCACGGCGAGGGCGATGCCCCGAACAGGGAACTTCTGGTGCGGACGGAGTGAAGCCCTGGAACATAACTGCTCCTCCAGCAGCAGCATCGCATCTTCTCTTGAGTTTGTCCTGGTGTGCAGTGTTTACCTTGACGGCATTTATTGCTATACCTGTAGGCAAGGATTTACGTGTGTAAGGACATATCGTTATCTTGTGTGCCATCGGTTGTGGGTAGGAGGCGTTGGACCAAAGTCACCATCTACGACACCTTACATCCTACTGAGTAACGCAAATGGGCGTTTATAACAGTCTCGAGGATCGTAGGGCCTACCAAGGGCCGCCAGGTTGATTTGATGCCGAAATTTCTGAAGATGCATTTGTAACGTGTTCAACAAACGTATTTGTGTGTCACCGAGGGTGTTGCTCAACTTAGTGGGGTTAGAGAGGTCCTTTCCCGTCGTTTTCAAGCACGTGTTAATGTTACGCCCCCGCGTGATTACGTCACAGGAGAGCGGAAAACGGGACGGTTGGGCTAGTACAAGTACCCTTTGCTGCTTCTGTTCAGATTCAAATTGATTTGTACGGTCCCTAGTGTTTCTAGCTTGTACAAGAAAGCAAAAACTGGGGTCCCGCTGCGCTCCGAAGGTGTGCTATCACGTTCAATGGGCATGCAGCCCTACAATGTTCTTACAGTTACTTCTGTAAAATATCTGGGAGTATGTGTGCGGAACGATTTGAAGTGGAATGATCATATAAAATTAATTGTTGGTAAGGCGGGTTAACCCGTGGTCTAGGAGTAGCGTGTTTGACTCAATCAAAACGTCTTCGGTCCCGGGTTCGATCCCCACCACTGCCTAAATTTTGATAAATAATCAGCATTGGCGGCCGAAGACTTCTGGCATAAGAAGTCAGCCTCATTCTGCCAACGGCCTTGTCAAAGAGGGCGGAGGAGCGGATAGAGGGTCTGGGCACTCTCTTGTCCTAGGGGTGGGAAATTGCCCCTAAAGGCGGAAGAATCAGCAGTGATCAACGACATGAGGATGCAGAAGGCAATGGAAACCACTGCATTAAAGACATGTAACGTGTATCCACAGGACATGTGGCCTGTAATTGAAGAAGTGTCATGATGATCTCTCCATTGGCAAAATATTCCGGAGTAGACCCCCATTCGGATCTCCGGGAGGGGACTGCCATTGGGGAGGTTACCATGAGAAAAAGATTGAATAATCAACGAAAGGATAACGTTCTATGAGTCGGGGCGTGGAATGTCAGAAGCTTGAACGTGGTAGGGAAACTAGAAAATCTGTAAAGGGAAATGCAAAGGCTCAATCTAGATATAGTAGGGGTCAGTGAAGTGAAGTGGAAGGAAGACAAGGATTTCTGGTCAGATGAGTATCGGGTAATATCAACAGCAGCAGAAAATGGTATAACAGGTGTAGGATTCGTTATGAATAGGAAGGTAGGGCAGAGGGTGTGTTGAACAGTTCAGTGACCAGGTTGTTCTAATCAGAATCGGCAGCAGACCAAGACCGACAACGATATTTCAGGTATACATGCCGACGTCGCAAGCTGAAGATGAACAGATAGAGAAAGTGTATGAGGATATTGAAAGGGTAATGCAGTATGTAAAGGGGGACGAAAATCTAATAGTCATGGGCGACTGAAATGCAGTTGTAGGGGAAGGAGTAGAAGAAAAGGTTACAGGAGAATATGGGCTTGGGACAAGGAATGAAAGGGGAAAAAGACTAATTGAGTTCTGTAACAAGTTTCAGCTAGTAATAGCGAATACCCTGTTCAAGAATCGCAAAAGGGGGAGGTATACTTGGAAAAGGTCGGGAGATACGGGAAGATTTCAATTAGATTACATGATAGTCAGACAGAGATTCCGAAATCAGATACTGGATTGTAAGGCGTACCCAGGAGCAGATGTAGACTCAGATCACAATATAGTAGTGATGAAGAGTAGGCTGAAGTTTAAGACATTAGTCAGGAAGAATCAATCCGCAAAGAAGTGGGATACGGAAGTACTAAGGAATGACGAGATACGTTTGAAGTTCTCTAACGCTATAGATACAGCAATAAGGAATAGCGCAGTAGGCAGTACAGTTGAAGAGGAATGGACATATCTAAAAAGAGCCATCACAGAAGTTGGGAAGGAAAACATAGGTACACAGAAGGTAGCTGCGAAGAAACCATGGGTAACAGAAGAAATACTTCAGTTGATTGATGAAAGGAGGAAGTACAAACATGTTCCGCCGGCCGCGGTGGCTGTGCGGTTCTGGCGCTGCAGTCCGGAACCGCGGGGCTGCTACGGTCGCAGGATCGAATCCTGCCTCCGGCATGGGTGTATGTGATCTCCTTACGTTAGTTAGGTTGAAGTAGTTCTAAGTTCTAGGGGACTTATGACCTAAGATGTTGAGTCCCATAGTGCTCAGAGCCATTTGAACAAACATGTTCCGGGGAAACCAGGAATACAGTAGTACAAGTCACTGAGGAATGAAATAAATAGGAAGTGCAGGGAAGCTAAGAAGAAATGGCTGCAGGAAAAATGTGAAGACATCGAAAAAGATATGATTGTCGGAAGGACAGACTCAGCATACAGGAAAGTCAAACAACCTTTGGTGACATTAAAAGCAACGGTGGTAACATTAAGAGTGCAACGGGAATTCCACTGTTAAATGCAGAGGAGAGAGCAGACAGGTGGAAAGAATACATTGAAAGCCTCTATGAGGGTGAAGATTTGTCTTAGGTGATAGAAGAAGAAACTGGAGTCGATTTAGAAGAGATAGGGGATCCAGTATTAGAATCGGAATTGAAAAGAGCTTTGGAGGACTTACGGTCAAATAAGGCAGAAGGGATAGATAACATTCCATCAGAATTTCTAAAATCATTGAGGGAAGTGGCAACAAAACGACTATTCACGTTGGTGTGTAGAATATATGAGTCTGGCGACATACCATCTGACTTTCGGAAAAGCATCATCCACACAATTCCGAAGACGGCAAGAGCTGACAAGTGCGAGAATTATCGCGCAATCAGCTTAACAGCTCATGCATCGAAGCTGCTTACAAGAATAATATACAGAAGAATGGAAAAGAAAATTGAGAATGCGCTAGGTGACGATCAGTTCGGCTTCAGGAAAAGTAAAGGGACGAGAGAGGAGATTCTGACGTTACGGCTAATAATGGAAGCAAGGCTAAAGAAAAATCAAGACACTTTCATAGGATATGTCGACCTGGAAAAAGCGTTCGACAATATAAAATGGTGCAAGCTGTTCGAGATTCTGAAAAAAGTAGGGGTAAGCTATAGGGAGAGATGGGTCATATACAATATGTACAACAAACAAGAGGGAATAATAAGAGTGGACGGTCAGGAACGAAGTGCTCGTATTAAGAAGGGTGTAAGACAAGGCTGTAGCCTTTCGCCCCTACTCTTCAATCTGTACATCGAGGAAGCAATGATGGAAATAAAAGAAAGGTTCAGGAGTGGAATTAAAATACAAGGTGAAAGGATATCAATGATACGATTCGCTGATGACATTGGTATCCTGAGTGAAAGTGAAGAAGAATTAAATGATCTGCTGAACGGAATGAACAGTCTAATGAGTACACAGTACGGTTTGAGAGTAAATGGGAGAAAGACGAAGGTAATGAGAAGTAGTAGAAATGAGAACAGCGAGAAACTTAACATCAGGATTGATGGTCACGAAGTCAATGAAGTTAAGGAATTCTGCTACCTAGGCAGTAAAATAACCAATGACGGGCGGAGCAAGGAGGACATCAAAAGCAGACTCGCTATGGCACAAAGGCATTTCTGGCCAAGAGAAGTCTACTAATATCAAATACCGGCCTTAATTTGAGGAAGAAATTTCTGAGGATGTACGTCTGGAGTACAGCATTGTATGGTAGTGAAACATGGACTGTGGGAAAACCGGAACAGAAGAGAATCGAAGCATTTGAGATGTGGTGCTATAGACGAATGTTGAAAATTAGGTCGACTAATAAGGTAAGGAATGAGGAGGTTCTACGCAGAATCGGAGAGGAAAGGAATATGTGGAAAACACTGATAAGGAGAAGGGGCAGGATGATAGGACATCTGCTAAGACATGAGGGAATGACTTCCATGGTACTAGAGGGAGCTGTAGAGGGCAAAAACTGTAGAGGAAGACAGAGATTGGAATACGTCAAGCAAATAATTGAGGACGTAGGTTGCAAGTGCTACTCTGAGATGAAGAGGTTAGCACAGGAAAGGAATTCGTGGCGGGCCGCATCAAACCAGTCAGTAGACTGATGATAAAAAAAAAAAAAAAAAAGGCGGGTGCCAGGTTGAGATTCATTGGGAGAGTCCTTAGAAAATGTAGGACATCAACAAAGGAGGTGGCTTACAAAACACTCGTTCGACCTATACTTGAGTATTGTTCATCAGTGTGGGATCCGTACCAGGTCGGGTTGACAGAGGAGATAGAGAAGATCCAAAGAAGAGCCGCGCGTTTCGTCACAGGGTTATTTGGCAAGCGTGATAGCGTTACGGAGAAGTTTAGCAAACTCAAGTTACACACTCTGCAAGAGAGGCGCTCTGCATCGCGGTTTAGCTTGCTGTCCAGGTTTCGAGAAGGTGCGTTTCTGGACGAGGTATCGAATACATTGCTTCCCCCTATTTGTACCTCCCGAGAAGATCACGAATGTAAAACTAGAGAGATTCGAGCGCGCGGAGGCTTTCCGGCAGTCGTTCTTCCCGCGAACCAAACGCGACTGGAACAGGAAAGGGAGGTAATGGCAGTGGCACGTAAAGTTCCCTCCGCCACACACCGTTGGGTGGATTGCAGAGTATAGATGTAGATGTAGAAGGTGTCAGCACTGTCAGTGCCTGTCAAGAATACCATTCTGTAACGCATCGCACTGCAAACGGTCATTTTCAACCGCGGGGAACAACATCCTTGGGAAAAGGGTAGTTTCATTGATGCCCGTTATGCCACCCGATGACGCCTTTTCGTGTAGATTCTGAGCGGCGGTTTGTCTAAAATGTTTTTCTCTGCAACCCATAAGATAGCCATGCAACTTCAACCTTGTGTGTCACTGTTCCGATCTCTATTGCACAGACGTCACAAGAAGGGACCGAATGCTGGCCGTGGTGGCCGAGCGGTTCTAGGCGCTTCAGTCCGGAACCGCGCTGCCGCTACGGCCGCATGTTTGAATCCTGCCTCGAGTATGGATGTATGTGATATTTTAGTTTAGTTAGGTTTAAGTAGTTCTAATTTCTATGGGGCTGATGCTCTCAGATGTTAAGTCCCATAGTGCTCAGAGCCAACTGAAGGGATGGAATGTGTATAAAATGAGGTATGACGTACTTTTATTCTTTGACACGTCCTTGGTGGCACTCGGTAGAATTGTGGTGAAATTTGGTGTGAATTTGACAACACTAACTCACCTTACATCTTACGTGAACTTTGGAGCTGTGTCCTTTTCTGTCGAAGGTGTCGACATTTTGCTGTTCGAAGCATCGCCGAGACCGAGGGTGACGTCACAGGGCGCCATGCTTTTGCACTGTTATTTGGGAACGTTGTAGCCACATTTGAGCCTAATATAAAACTTATGTGTCGCAATGGAGGGCAAGACAGGATTTCGAAAAAGTAAATCTTAAGTTTTGTTGCGCTGTGTATTTACCATCTTACGAGGGGCGTTCAGAAAGTAAGCTCCGATCGGTCGCGAAATGGAAACGACTATGAAAATCCGATAAAGCTTTGCACAGATGTGTTGGGTGGTGTCCCTAGTATAACCCCAGTTAGCATCACGTCGCTCTTCTCATTTCTGAGCTCGCAGTGAGTGGGTAAAGATGTCTAGAAAATAGTGTCTGCCGCCAAGTACGAGGGCCTGGTGAGAAATTTCGCCTGAAGCTATGCGGCTAACATTACATAACTGTCGTGCTGTTTCTTCTTCAAGACAATTCTCAGCCGCATTCTGCAGGGGCAATGAAGATGCTCCTGCATCGTTTTATAATGGAAATGTGAGATTACCCACAATACAGTCCGCAATTGTCTCCCCCTGAGTTTCATCTCTGGTCACATGAACCGCTGTCTTTGAAGACAACATTTTGACACAGACAACGAGGTGTAGGCCAGCGTGGAGATTTGGCGGAAAGCACTGGCGGCTGCCTTCTATGACGAGGCTATTGAAAAGTTGGTACAACGCTATGACAAAAGTCTAAGTCAGAACGGCGACTACGTAGAGAAGTAGCTGAAAGGTGTAGCTAATTGTTACAAGTAAAACATTTCTGATGTTCACTGTGGTTTCAATTTGGCAATCAATCGGAGCTTACTTTCTGAACAGGCCTCGTATATGCTTAGGCAGGGAGCCCCACCTGGCCCACGAAGCATAGATGTTAGTGTGGTTGCCGAAAGATGCAGGGGGTTGCCCTGCGTACACCACAGTAACAAAGCGTAGCAAAGCTAGTAGAAGTAATGGTTGTGATTTTAAACAGTCCAGAAGGCACATGAGTGAAAAATGTAAGGCGGATTTCTTTTATACAGTAATAATATGAACTAACGTCAGTATTCCTATTGCAGTAATTCAATACTGACAGCAGTGGCTATTAGAACTGGGTGAAAATTACTTCAGAAAGAAGTAATCTGTAAAACAGTGCGTCATGACAAATGCGTATGTACGTTTTTAGTTTCGCTATTTGTTCAGCGTCTTGTCTGTATTATTCGTAATCTACTCGTAATAGCGCATCTTAACATTTTTCCTCCAGGCATTGTGGCATTAATATCTTTAATTCTGTGTTAGCCGTTGCTACTATCTAAGGAAGAGATCTGGCCGAATCAGAGAAGGAATCGAGACACTTTTCCTGCGTCTCATATTTCCTCCGAAATAATTTAACGAGAATTTCGGCCATTACACGGGTACTTGAGACGTCGGCGGCAGATGATAACATTACAAAAAAGAAAGACGACGAAGAAAATGTGGCTTTCTCCCGACTTTGGGAGTGCAGGCAGAGGAGCAAAAGCGGCCGGTTTCTTAGGCGGGGTGGGGTAAGGAGGACATAAAAGACAGAAATGGGAGCTGGAGGCGGGGAGGGGAAGGGACGGTGAAGTAAAAAGGGTGCAGAAAGGCAAATCGCCCGCGGCCGCGGCTGCGGCGGCTTTTAAAGTGTTCCGCCTTGTTAACAGCGCCGCAGCGCGCCCCAGCAGCCGCTGGCCGCCGGCTGCCTCTGTCTCGGGCGTCCCCGTCACGCTTGGGGATTCCGCTGGAGTCGCAACCCCCAGCCACCCGCCACCCACCATCAACCAACCACCGCCCCGTCAGGCGTGATGCTGTCACCGCAAATGATCTTTGCCTCCTCTCTTCCTGTTGCGTAAATCAGTACTGACGGTCAGCAGTGTTTCGCGTATAAGCACTGTGTAACTGCAGCAATCCAATCACTTGATACTATCCATAACATCATCTGGGGAAAAACGTAGCCTACTTTAGAAAATGTGGAGTACAACATTTGCTCCGATTAGAAGAGCATAACGCGAAATATAGAACAATAATTATATCGTGGAAAAGCTATGCAGTGTTTGTCATTGTGAAAATGCGTTTATTATTTGATATGTTTTACCACAACAAGGGTCAAAAATTAATTATGATTGTAGTGTTGCTCGCGCTGCTAAATATTGCATTTTCGGGCAACAACAAAGTTATGTTACGTGGCAGGTATCATTAGAGCACAGTAAATAAAGTCATTTCTTGAAATAATGGATAAAGTAGGCACTCATCTTTTCGTGTTTCCCACGCTGGTCTCGTTGTGAACTCATGGCTCATCGTCGAAAATCTAGGTAGTGATGATTAAAAGCTCGGATGCAAAGAGGCCTAGGAGTCATTCTGCGATATTCAATAGTTTTATAGGTGTGTTTCATAAACCATTCTGGAAGATTAAACTTTTGCAAGTTAGGACAATGGTGATGTAAAAAAGTAATTAGCACTCCGAATTTAAGTTACACTTCTTTTTCATTACTTTTGTTGCAACATCACGTAACTCGTTCCAAAACATCACTTCACAATATAAAACATACTTGAAAATATCTTCCTCACTGTTAAAGTTCACATTTCATAAACTGACTACAATTTGCGTCTTTTTAACATGACGACCAAAGCTTGACACTCTAATAACCGCTTACGTGCCCAAAAATCAGAGTTACAAGTATGTCAAAGATCATAGTGACTAAAGAAAGAATACACTTAAGAATAATATCGTTGCAATATATACATACCGATGTATCTAAGTACCTGTACATTAATGAAATCAAATCTGAATGTTGTCACGGAAATATGTTAACTATTTCACAGAAACACAGTAGAATATTGCTGGTACCGAGAGGTTGAGGTGAGGTGCCGTAATGGTTACGTAATTCAAGTACCATTACAGTAATACGATTCAACGTAATGAACACAATGCTTATACAACTTTTTATCAGCGTAATCCATACCTCCACACTAATATCAGTCACAAGCTCGTCACATTTTAGCCACTGAGCGTGATGCGTCCCTCATAAGTTCAAATTAGACTGAACAGCGTAAATGACGCTGGACTGGGGCTAACGGACCTGCAAGCAAAATGCGGGGCACTACTCGTCAACATAACTAAGTGTATAATAGCAAAGGGACCACACTATCAACTGCTGTACCGCTTCCACAAATATTGCGCCGCTTTACGTTGTCAGTATCCGACACTTATTAAACTTGGTCCGAAACCATTGTCTCAATAAAAGCTACAAACCTACAGACGTCCTACAAGACAAAAAAGCTTGTAGCATGGCCACAGCTCTCCAAGGAGTACCAATTCCGAATAAATGGGAGCTGCGACTACACAGCACAACTGGAAAATCGTGTGGGAAAATTAAGAGATGAAAATGATATCAGAGGGCGCCAGACCGACATGGCTCAAAGTGGTAAACCGGACAATAGCGACCAACTCCAAGCTTTACTCCATCTAGTTAAAACCGTCAGCCGCGTGTGAAAACAGCAATACGGAGGACACAAGAGAACATTGTTTTGAGTGCCCAAAATATGTCGAGGAATGGCACGCAGCCAGAGACGAAACTCGACGGACCAATAGATCAGACATACGAAATATACAGGTTTCTAACGACATGACACCCGAATCGAAACAGTTTCCCAAAGCAAAGGGACACGCAACGAAGTGGACCGTAGCACACACGATTCATACAATTTTTGGACTTTAATTAAAGAACAACTTTCAGTACCTGGCGTACTTATGGGATGAGTACGAGAAAGTAACTCGTCATCCTAAATACTTGCTTGCATCCTAAATACAGGGTTACATACGCAAATTTTCTCAAGATTCCAATATGTAAAGCTTCAGATAGTATTCTGACATGAAACCTCACGCAAAAAAGGGAAATGTATCGTGAATTCTGCAAAAGGGTCATCTAAGAAATAACTAAATGGACAATTTCATGCAAACTTCTGTACGTCAGACTGAAATGTGAAAGTGTTGTAATTTACATAATTATTTTTCGGATGAGTTTGTTTTCTGTTATTATCTGAAAATGTTGAATGCTAAATAAATATAAAAGGAGTGGTCATGCGGTTAGCGTTGCTGTTTATTGCTAATGGGTTCACGAGTTCAGCTACCGCTCGGATAGGATTTCCTTTTTCTGTTCGCGTCTGGATTGATTTGCCCTCTTCACCGCTTTATCATCATCGACGTGCAATTCTAATAAAAAGTGTTGCACCTAACTCCCTAGCATCCCAAACGGGGTTTCCCCGGCTAATAAAATCATATGCGTATTTCATTTCATTTTATTGATACGCGAGCGCAGCCGTGGGTAACAGCTAGAATACACACTGATTATACAATATTCAAGCTGTCTAATCCATGCCAATCCATACTAATATCACAAACGCGAAAGTAATTCTGCCTGTTACATTTTCGCGGCTAATCCACTGAACTGATATCCCATTACAATGACATTTGGCTTGAGAAAACTTGGAACACTGATGAAGAAGATAGGCTACTTTACAAAGTGTGTACACAATATTTTATTAATTTGTAGAATATTACGAAAATTAAGGATTTAATCTTTGAAAAAGCTATTTACTCTTTCACTTTTGAACTTCATCATATTTATGGAATCACTTTTGTTGATTATTGTGTTCTATGTAATATGATTCAACGTAATCAATACAAAGCTTATTCAGTTCTCAACGTTTTAAGCATTCTTTCACACTAATATTATTATTATTAATGTCGAATGAACCTCAGTCTGTTACGTTTCCATGTCTCTCGCTGGATCTATTCCGATGGTATTTGGTATGGAGACAGCAACAACCCTGAGGAGAGTTGTATCTTTTTGAGTATCATTCACATTTTTAAATATGGTTTTCGTGAGTGACATACAGACGTCGCTGGTGCGATGGTCTGCTAATCTAAGTGTCTATAAATTATTCCGTGACAGTGCAAATTAAATGTTATTGCGCGCGTGCTTTTGATGGCTCTGAGCACTATGGGACTTAACATCTTAGGTCATCAGTCCCCTAGAACTTAGAACTACTTAAACCTAACTAACCTAAGGACATCACACAACACCCAGCCATCACGAGGCAGAGAAAATCCCTGGCCCCGCCGGGAATCGAACCCGGGAACCCGGGCGTGGGAAGCGAGAACGCTACCGCACGACCACGAGATGCGCCCACGAGATGCGGGCGTGCTTTTGATATTGAGTTCCTTCACCACATGGCATAGCTGGAGACTTTTGGTGCAGATACAACAATAAAATCTGACAGTAGGCTCGATAATCATATCTAAAACTTGCTATAAGCCTCGCAAACGTAACTCTTCATTTAGCGCTTAGTTCTAAGAGAGCCAAAGCTGCGAAAGTTACTTGAAGCCAACTAGCATCAGAGCAATTTCATGTTCGCTGGAACTTGGATGCAGAACGTCAGGCGGCCTTAAGAGCTATAGACATGTCAGAACAGTAACAAGCCCATCGCATTTTTAACGCTGAGGGTATGCATCTCTTATAGCTTCCTAGACACTTGAAGACTTACAACGACGGCGTCATTTAAAGGCTGTACGACAAAAAGAGAGTCGTACCTATACATATGGAACGTAGGAGACTTTGGTGAGGCTGGATTTGATTATGATCTACTAACAGACCACGTTAGTAACAAATTATTCATCATAGGGGGATGAATCAAAAAACGTAGGCACCATAACGGATTAAAATGGAAGGGAGGAACGGTTGGTATGTGTCGCTCTGGGGAAAAATCTCACATCCAGTACAAGGTGAGCCAGGGGAACTTCTAAAAACACTACATCTACACGAATGTAATGACTCGGTGCATTTTAAATACAATTAGAAAATTTAATGCACGATGTCAGAATAGACATTCAGCAAAATAATCTAAACACATTCGTTATCTACCTACACACCAGCACTGCATACATTTTTTATACATACGCCTCTACATTACTATATAAACAGACAAAGTAAAATTACTAGTTTGCTTATTCACCATAACAAAGCTACTTACGTGCGAGAGAAGCAATGAGAAACAGCAAGTAGTAAATAAATAATACATTAATGTAATCCTTGTCCAAGCTGGAAATATCTTCACGTTACTCATCTCGGTAAACGACGACTAGTTTCGCGGCTGGCTGAAACCTGTTGAATACTGTACCACTGTGTGAAGTGAATCACTGATCAGCCCAGAGGCACGATACGCATGTTGCATGAGACATCGACGTCCCACTCTCATCTCGCAGCCGGCAATTCGGCCATATCACAACATTACATCTCCCCTGTACGTTCAATGGTCTACTCTAGCAGAAGTATCCTTAAATAGACCTGGAGAAAACTTTTCTTTCTGTCTTCACGCCTGTCCTTATATCGATATACTACACAGTGTATTACAAAGCTGAGGTATGTTCAGAAATCGGTTCAGTTTACAGTGCACATTACTTTTATTTGCCTCTTCAGTGACACGAAGTTGATGTATGCCGTTGAGGTATTTGAATCATTCGAGCAAAAGGTTCTGAGTTTGACTCGCTAAAAGAAATGGTCATGTTGAAAAGCGCGATAGTACCCCGTTATCCAAGTGTCTTAGAATTGTGACGGAATACTCACAACGCCGGTGACTTAACGACTCTTGGAAAACCTCTGTTGGTCCACTATGGATACAGGACAGCGGCTGGTCAAATATTTACCAACGTCAATCGCCAAACAGCAGTATATTTCGAGAAATTATTTTTTTGAGACAATGAATTTTGGTATCTCATTAATGCTATCTTCAGGCCCATATGCACTCCATGTATAGACAGATTTACAGAAACCTGCATAACTGGAGCGATAAATATCCAAATATAGATATTGATGGCTCCTGCTACGCAATATTCGGTACATCTGATTGTCTATACATGGGAGTGCATAGGGGCCTGAAGATTTTTTTTTTTTTTTTGTGGTTTTAGGGCGCAAAACTTCAACGATCATTAGCGCCCAGACTAAGTTAGGAATGCACCGCGAGTCACAAGTTTAAAACAGCAACGAAAAGGGAAAACACGATAAAAGATCGACAGGCATAGGATTAAAAAAACAGCATAATCAAATGTCCTTAGACAGGTTGGTCAATTTGATAAAACGAAGAACGCGAGCAGCTGCTCCTGGGTCATCCGCTAAAATGGCATCGAGAGTACATCGCAGGCCAAGAGCAAGACGCAGTGTGTTAAAATCCGGACAGGACGTTAAAATGTGGCGGACCGTCAGCAATTGCCCACAAGGGCAGAGCGGCGCCGGTGCAGCCGTCAGCAGATGGCGATGGCTGAACCGGCAGTGTCCAATTCGTAACCGGGCCAAAACGACCTCCTCCCGTCGAGAAGGGCGGGAAGAGGACGTCCAAGCCGCGGGAAGAGGTTTCAAGGCCGGAAGCTTCTTGTCCGTAAGTGCAGCTCAATCGGCATGCCACAGCGATAAAATGCGCCGACAAATGACCGTGCTACAATCTGACGAAGGGACACAACAAGAAGCTGTCCGAGGCTGGAGGACCGCAGCCTTGGCCGCGGCATCTGCAGCTTCGTTCCCAGGGATACCGACATGGCCAGGAACCCACATAAAGCTAACCGGAGAACCGACGTCCACCAGCTGCTGAAGAGAGCGTTGGATCCGGTGCACGAAAGGGTGAACCGGATGCGGATCACTGAGGCTCTGGATGGCGCTCAGGGAATCGGAGCAGATGACATAAGCAGAATTTCGGTGGCGGCAGATGTAAAGAACAGCCTGGTAGAGGGCAAAGAGCTCAGCTGTGAAGACCGAACAATGGCCACGGAGCCGGTATTTGAAACTTTGTGCCCCGACAATAAAAGAACACCCGACCCCGTCATTGGTCTTAGAGCCATCTGTATAAATGAAGGTCATATTAATGAACTTCGAACGAAGTTCGACAAAACGGGAGTGGTATACCGAACCGGGGGTAACCTCCTTTGGGAGCGAGCTGAGGTCAAGGTGAACGCGAACCTGAGCCTGGAGCCCACTCGAAAGGTTGCAGGGAGTGAAAAATTAAGGTGTTGAAGGAGGCGACGAAAGCGAACTCCAGGGGGTAGCAGGGCAGAGACATACAACCCGTATTGACGGTCGAGAGAGTCGTCAAAAAAGGAACGATAAGACGGGTGGTCGGGCATTGACAGTAGCCGACAGGCATACCGACAAAGCAGTTTATCGCGCCGGTAGGTGAGTGGCAATTCACCAGCGTCAGCATGAAGACTCCCGACGGGACTAGTATAAAACGCTCCGATCGCAAGTCGTAAACCCCGATGTTGTATGGAGTTAAGGCGGCGTAAGATGGATGGCCGTGCAGAGGAGTATACGAAGCTCCCATAATCCAGCTTGGAGCGGACGATCGACCGATATAGACGAAGTAGGACGGTTCGATCCGCTCCCCACGACATACCACTGAGAACACGGAGGACATTTAGAGAACGGGTACAACGGGCAGCCAAATATGACACATGTGGAGACCAGCTAAGTTTCCTGTCAAATGTAAGACCTAAAAATTTTGTTGTCTCCACGAATGGGAGAGCAACGGGACCGAGTCGTAAGGACGGTGGGAGAAACTCTTTGTAGCGCCAGAAGTTAATACAGACCGTCTTCTCGGCAGAAAAACTTAAGCCATTGGCGACACTCCAGGAGTAAAGATGGTCAAGAGAACGCTGAAGACAGCGCTCCAGGAAACATGTACGCTGCGCGCTACAATAGGTGGTAAAATCGTCCACGAAAAGGGAGCCTGATACATCAGCTGGGAGGCAATCCATTATTGGATTGATCACTATGGCGAAGAGAGCGACGCTCAAAACTGAGCCCTGTGGCACCCCATTCTCCTGGCGAAAGGTGTCCGACAGGACAGAACCCACACGTACCCTGAACTGTCGATCCATTAAAAAGGAACGAATAAGAAGAGGGAGGCGACCGCGAAGGCCCCATGTATGCATGGTGCGGAGAATGCCCGCCCTCCAACAGGTGTCGTAAGCCTTCTCCAAATCAAAGAACACAGCCGCGGTCGGGCGCTTCCGCAAGCAGTTATTCATAATGAAGGTCGACAAGGTAACCAGATGGTCAACAGCAGAGCGGCGCCTACGAAATTCACATTGTACATTGGTAAGTAGGCGTCGAGACTCGAGCAGCCAAACCAAACGAGAGTTAGCCATTCGCTCCATCACTTCACAGACACAGCTGGTAAGCGAGATGGGTCGATAACTGGAAGGCAAGTGCTTGTCCTTCCCCGGCTTAGGAATCGGGACAATAGACTCGCGCCAGCATGCGGGAACATGTCCCTCAATCCAGATGCGATTGTAAGTAGGAAGAAGAAAACCTTTACCCGCAGGAGAAAGGTTCTTCAGCATCTGAATATGAATAGAATCAGGCCCTGGAGCGGAGGACCGTGACCAGGCAAGTGCGTTTTCGAGTTAGCATGGTGAATGGGGCATTATAACTTTCACGATTCGAGGAGCGGAAGTTTGGTGGCCTAGCCTCCTCTGCCTGTTTGCGGGGGAGGAAGGCAGGTTGGTAATGAGCGGAGCTCGAAACCTCTGCGAAAAAGCGGTCGAAGGAATTGGAGATATCCTCAGGGGCCACAAGGACGTCATTCGCGACCATCAAACCAGAAACTGGTGAGTGGACCTTAGTGCCAGATAGCCGGCGCAGGCTACCCCAGACAAAAGAAGAAGGAGTAAAACTGTTGAAGGTGCTTGTGAAAGCAGCCCAGCTGGCTTTCTTGCTTTCTTTAATAATACGACGACACTGTGCACGTAATCGTTTATAATTGATACAATTCGCCACTGTAGGGTGGCGTTTAAAGGTGCGTAAAGCACGTCGACGAGCACGTAAAGCGTCTCTACATGCTGCAGTCCACCAGGGGACCGGTACGCGACGTGGAGAAGAAGTGGTGTGAGGGATGGAATATTCAGCAGCAGTGAGAATGACTTCCATGAGGTGTGCGACCTGACGATCGCAGCTTGTGAAGGTTTGATCCTGAAATGTTGCCCTGGAAGAGAAGAGCCCCCAGTCTGCTTTGGAGATGGTCCAACTAGATGAGCACGGAGAGGGGATATGCTGCAGGAGATGGATAACACACGGGAAGTGGTCACTCGAATATGTATCAGGAAGTGCATACCACTCAAACCGGCGTGCAAGTTGGATAGTACATATAGAGAGGTCTAAATAGGAATAGGTGTGAGATGTGTCCGAAAGAAAAGTACGGGCGCCAGTATTGAGGCAGACAAGATTGAGCTGGTTGAAAACGTCTGCTAACAGGGAGCGCCTCGGGCAGGATGCTGGAGAGCCCCAAAGGGGATGGTGGGCATTGAAGTCTCCAGTTAACAAAAATGGTGCAGGTAGCTGAGCAGTAATTTGCATCATGTCTGCCCTGGTAACGGCAGACGACGATGGAGTGTAAACGGTACAAATGGAAAATGTAAAAGTGGGGAGAGTAATTCGGATGGCAACTGCCTGCAGGCCGGTGTGCAACGTGATGGGATCGTAGTAAATATCATCCCGGACCAGCAACATAACCCCTCCATGAGCCGGAATACCTACCACAGGGGGTAGGTCAAAACGCACAGAGGTGTAGTGTGCCAAGGCAACTTGATCGCATGGGCGTAGCTTCGTTTCCTGCAGGGCTACGACGAGCGGACGGCGCAAGCGGAGCAGCAACTTCAAGTCCTCTCGGTTGGAGCGAATGCTGCGAATATTCCAGTGAATAAGCGCCATCGTAAGAAGAAAAGGAAGATGAAAGAAGGGGTCACCTCGAAGGCCGCTGAGGGCCTGGCTTCGAGCGAGCACTGCCGCCGCTATCAGTAGGCGGACAGTCATCGTCCATTGGTTCTATAGGTTCATCGGCCATCTTGGTAAGATGGCCGGGAGGGGGAGCTTCCTCCGCCGGCGAACGGCCAGATGTTCGGCTACCAGCGGTGCGGCCAGGCGAAACGGATGACGGCCTGGGGCGGCAACCGCTGGGTGGCGCAGGAGAAGAAATGCGCCGTGGCGGAGAAGGAGAACTGTGCTTCCTATGAGCCTTCTTGGAAGGTCGTTTGGTGGAAGTACCGGTCGATGGCTGGGAGGTCGAGGTATGTAGGAAGTCTGCAAGGGACGGTTCCTTCTTGAAGGCCCGTGCATCTGACTTCTGGGTCTTCGTCTTAGCAGAAGCTGATGAAGGGGCTTGTGTCTGTGGGGTGATGGGAGGAAGAGGAGACGTCGACCGCGCGATCTTAGCACTGGCCGAACGGACGACCGTGGTGCTGAAGGTCAGATCGCATGTCTGGGTTTCCACCTCCCTGGTAGTCCGAGGAGAGGCGAGGACAGTACTGTATTTCCCCGCTGGGAGCAGCGTGGGCTTCCTACTAGCTAATAGCTTGCTAGCAGCCGAGGTGAACACTTTCTCTTTGACCCGAATTTCTTGGATACAGCGTTCTTCCTTATAAATGGAACAGTCGCGGGAGGATGCTGCATGGTCACCCTGACAGTTCACACAACGAGGAGACGGAGGTGGACAGTCACCCTCATGGGCATCCCTGCCACAAGTGACACATTTAGCCGCATTGGAACAAGACTGGCGAGTGTGATTAAAACGCTGACACTGGTAGCAGCGCGTAGGTGTCGGGACATAGGGGTGAACAGAAATAACCTCGTAGTCCGCTTTGATGCGCGATCGCAGCTGAACACTATCAAAGGTCATGACGCTATGGACAGCCGTCACGCCCTGCTCAGCGAGGAAAGACTGAATCTCCTCGTCAGTCAATCCGTCGAGGGATCTAGTACAGACCACACCACGAGACGAATTCAAAGTTCGATGAGCCTCCACCCGGACAGGGAACGTGTACAGGAGTGTGGCTCAAAGCAGTTTTTGTGCCTGAAAGGCGCTCTCAGTTTCTAGTAACAAGGTACCATTACGCAACCTTGTACAAGACTTAACAGTACCGGCTATGGCATCTACGCCCTTCTGGATAACGAAAGGGTTGACAGAGGAAAAATCCTTTCCGTCCTCAGATCGAGAAACGACGAGGAACTGTGGGGCAGGCGGTAGTACTTTTGTCACTGGTGGCTGGTCATGTTTCCGTTTGTGGGCAGAAGTCGAGAGAGAAGAAGAGAAATCCATTGCGGAGGAATCCCCCATGATTGCCAGCGTCTCCGATGGCGCGCTCCTTTCTTATGGGGACCCTCTCAGAGGGCACTCCCGCCTTAGGTGAATGTTTACACCTCAGGTCACACCTCCAGAGAAACAGACGGAGGGACCAATCGGCATGGTCAGAAGGTATCAGCTCAGGCAATCACCCCTCCCTGGGCCTGGCCTTTACCAGGGGGTACGTGCGTGCCTTACTTGTCTTCCCAGGGCAGGGAATTACGCGTTACCCCGTCACCGGCTACACGTGCGAACGCGTGGGTCGGCCTTCAGGCGTGCACAGGGAGGAAGGAAGAAGAGGAAAAGGAAGAGAGAGAGGACAGACTGTCTCAAACACCGAGGCGGAGACCAGAGAAAGCAAGGAGAAGAAGGCAAGGAGAAGAAGGCAAGGGAAAGAGTAAGGAAGACAGTGAGATGGAGAAGAACAAAGAAAGGAACCAACCAAAGGAAGGAAGAAACGAGAAGTGAAAAACCAAAAAGACCACAAATATAGGTCGTGGAACCGTCCGTCTCCGGATGCAGGCGCTAACTACCCCTTGAGGGGGATGGACTCCTTTTAGTCGCCTCCTACGACAGGCAGGAATACCTCGGGCCTATTCTAACCCCCGGACGGGTGGGGGGGGGGGGGTCTGAAGATGGCAGTAATGAGATGCCGAAACTGGTTGTGTAAATCAAATAACTTCTCATAACATATGGCTGTGACAATTTTCCTTGGAAAGACTCTTAGAAAATGTGTTTCAAGGAAATGGTGCGCTCGTTCACTGAACCATCAATCCGATGGCGCTATGCGGTAAGGTGAGTTGTATCTCGCGTTGTATTGCGAGAGGTATCTTGTTGATGTCGACGCCAGACAGAGGGGGCACGAGTGATTTTGGTAAATGACCTATCATATGGGTGGGTAGAATATAATAAAAAATGTGAGACATATAAAACAAGAATGTAAGAAGCTTTGTATGGAATTTGTAAATAGATTCATTGCGTAACAACTGTCAAGCAGTAACTAGTATTTGTTTTTATAGAGACCTGTGTCATTTGACTAATTTTCCTCTAATTATAATCTTTAAGTTTAATATTTTTGTAATTACAAGTTTTTGGAAGTTTAATTCTTTTTTAATTTTAAAAGCCTGAAAATTTTTGAGCACACAAGGTGGAAGGAAGGCTTCATTTTTTTTGGACGTCTTTTGCCGGCCACGGTCGCAGGTTCGAATCCTGCCGGGGGCATGGATGTGTGTGATGTCCTTAGGTTACTTAGGTTTAAGTAGTTCTGAGTCTAGGGGACTGATGACCACAGATGTTAAGTCCCACAGTGCTCAGAGCCATTTGAACCATTTTTGAACATCTTTAGCTTGATTTAAATTCTGTTGATCAAAGAAGTCAATCAAAGATCACATGACATTTATGGTGGTTTCAGGGAGATTTTTAAAAGCATGTCTATGAAATATTAATTTAAAATATGACTAACAGTTACCTTGGAGGGGCACAGTTTGACTGTATAGTTAATGTTGTTTCTGAGTGTTGGGTTACAGAGAGTCAATAAAGTGCTGGAGTTTGTTTTGGCTTTCGGTATATGGGTGGTTCGCTTCACTCACCAGAGATCTATGTCTGTCACTTGTTCAGAAATATCCACACAACAGTACCCTTGCATGCTATTAGATGACCAAAAACAAAATTGCACTAATTCAGTGTATTTCATTATCTGCATTTTAAGGGCAACGACGATGCTACGTTTCACACTGCGTTAGTCGGAGAGTACAGCAATACTCCACCATCAGATGACAAAGTATTTAGGCAGAGTGGATGATTCCAGTGAGATCAGACAAGTCTTAATCACGAAGAATCAAATTACAGTTCATCTCTCTGTGAAAAGCCAGGCAGTAGAAGTAGAGGCCCTGCTTATCGTAGATCGCTGAATAACAGTCGAGAGTTTAGAGGAAAAAGTGAAAATTATACCTCCGATATCAATATGTCTCACTGCATCTTGAACCCGACAAAGGTCACCTCCCGCAGCGTTCCGTGACTGCTCGCCGAGCAGAGGCAGCAGTGAAGACAGTACAGTTGTGTCAGACCAAACTAGATCACTTCTTTGCCACAAAAACACTGTGAACGAGTTATGGGCGTATAACTACGAGTCAGACACAGTGGAACAGGAAACAATGTGAAACGTTTTGACCCCATCGTCATTGAGATAGGTGATGCTTGTAGTTTTGGTGACTCAGATGGTGTAGTAGTAACACATTATGCTCGTAAGGGGAAAACCGTCAGAGGAGCAGGCTACCGAAATGTTATCACGATCTTACGAAACGCTGTCAAGGAGAATCATCGCGGGAAGCTGTCCAAGGGGGAGCGCTTTCCCCACAAAAACACCCTGTGTCATTTCGCACAGCGCACAATCACACACACGCTGCCTCTCTCGGCTAAACAACGGTCCCTCACACCTCGTGATCTCCTGCGAAATCACGCTGTAATGTTTCGGGAAAACCTGCTTCACTGAAGGGTAAATGTGCTGGGACCAGGTTTCTTGGTCCCAGCTTGGCACACTCGTCGTGACAATTAAATCCTAATGTCATTAACATTGATTTACTTAGTTAGCGAATGGTGACACAAACTGAGTTGGAACTTCTAAACATGAATTGCAATAATTTTACAAAATAAATATAACCAAACGACTGAACCTACAAATCAGTATCAAAATTTCTAGTCTACTCAAGGGTAGCCTCTGTCACGTCAAAGAAATTCTCTAGATTTGCAGCTTCGTCTTGTCTACTACGGCTTGTTAAAATGTTTTTTTATGATCTGACGTCATCGGTGAAGGCTTTCTGCACAGATGCCATGAACTTTACGAATCATGCTAACTGTTTCCCAAGCACGTCGTGGTAATTTCATGCCGGCTGTTAATGTACCACGTCTTATGAAGATCTGATAATCCTCATCGGCACTATAATTCCACTTTTGTAACCGCTTCCTGCCCATATTGAAATCAAGTGCTTACAGCGATTCCGCCAATTTTTATACGTGACTGCCCGGATTGTAGTCGGCTAATTTTAAGTGCAGGCACGTCAGAGTGGATTGGGAACTGAGGAATTTCTTATGTTCATATTCCTCGAGAAGGGCATTCATCTTCCAAGATCTAGTTGTGCAATGTGATTTAAAGTTGGTAACCTGTGAAGATGGGTATATATGATGCAATCTGTTGTGGACTCTTAGCTGCGTTTAGCTGAACAGCAAAATTTCTCACATGTGAACTATTAAGCCAAACTGGAGCACAGTATTCGGCAGCAGAGTAGATGAGTCATAAGGAAGAATATCCTAGAGTTGTACCTCTTGCTCCCTATGAGGTACCACTCAGCCTTTGATTGAGTGATCTCAGCTTTGCTGCTGTGTTTTCTGTTAGTTATTTGTGTGACAAGGTTCTACTAAAAATTACTCCCATATATTTAAGGAAGTTTTGGTGATCAAGGACGTGACATTAAAGATAGTATGTAGCTTTTAACTGACCATTCTGTTGTTAAGATGAAAGCAGCTAACTTCGGCGTTCGTTGGGTTTGGTGTTATTCTCCACTGTTTGAAGTAATCATGCATTGTAGACAGATCTGCAGAGAGCATCTCTTCACCAGCTTCAAAACTTCTCGGTTGAGTGGCCAGAGCCAGATCGTCTGCATAAATGAACAACCTCGACTCTGTGTCAGGGATATCAGATGTATATAAATTCAACAGAACTGGTGCTAAAACTAAACCCTGGGGAACGCCATTATTTTCTTCTATCTGCTTAATCGGTTGCCGAGGGCAATTGAGAATTATCTGTCAGATGACATGTTTTTATGAGCCTAATTAAGGATTTGCACAGTTTAATTCTTGCCAGTTTGTACAGGAGTCCTTGTTTCAACATTGTATCATAGGCAGCTACCAGATCAACAAAAGCCACTGATTGTGAATGAAGTAATTTTGGGTACTGGGCCGCGCCATTGTGAACTACAAGAACAACTAAATTCCCGACGTTTCGATCGACATGCTGCGGTTCTCTTCAGGGATGTTACTGCTGTATATTGGTGAAATCCTTCCTTTACATACTGTCATTTTTGGTTACCTGGTGGCTACTGACACCCCAAATCTGAGATGTCTTTGGACAGTTCGCAGAGGTTGTTAGAGATGGGTCGCTGCACTGCCCTGGTGGCTGGTTGGAAGGCAACTCTAGTAGGTGATTTGTAGCAGGTAGCATATTGACTGTCTGTTGCCTGGTTAGTGACTGGTAAGCAAACTCTCGTTGGTGACTGGAAGGCATTAACAAACCGGCAGCTAGTGGGTAGTGTTTTCCTGAAGCAAAGCGTAAGGGCGCAAGGCAGTTCTCTCGCGGTTCGTAATTATACTATTGAACTTGGGCCAAGTGATACAGTTGACTGGCGAGACACTCTGTGCGCCAGGTTGGAAGCGCTGGCAGCATGGCTGAAAGTAACTTGTAGCCATCATCCCTGTTCATGTTGTTTAGGCGTTTAATTATTTCAATAGCCTACCTTATTTTCCACTGCTGCATAAACGACTGTCGAGCAAGCACCGAAGGTTCAATCAACCACTAGCCTATCACAGGCGGGAGCATAACGTACCATCACCAGTGCTTTAACAACCTCTTCAAATTGTCCTGATATGTGACGTCAGTAGTCACCAGGTAAACGAAAATGACAATATATAAACGGTATACAGAACTGAACCGCCCTGAAGAGGTCGAAATGTCGGCAGTTTAGTTGTTTTTGTAGTTTACAATGACGCAGTCCAAAAACCAAACTTATTTCATCCTACATCGGCGTTTAAACGAATGAACTTACAAAAGCCTCTGATGTTTGAGTCGTTGTTGGAACCCAGGTTAGTGCTTGGTCGTGCAGCTTCTGTTAGGTCTGAATTCTGCTTGTCCGATGGGGATAACTTGATGGACGTTTGGACCAATTCTGTTGATGAGAAGTCTTCCTAAAAGCTTCCCAGATCGCCTGCATACATGAACTCCCTCGACTCTGTTTCATGGAGAACAGATGTATATAAGTTGAACAGAAGTGGTGCTAAATCCCAATCCTGGGAGAGGCGACTGGACGAAACTCGCGTCCGCAGCATACCTTAAGCTGTACCAATCCTGTGGGTAGTGCTAAACAATTATCAATGGTGGCAGCCAGACCTACCTGTTAAGGAACTGTTGGTGTGAACATAAATGCGAGCCTACATCAGGAAGTTTCTTTTAGAAAAAAAAAGTTGACGAAGTAACGAAGAAAGATATAATATATGGGGAGGCGCCTGCTACTGAAACACAGACTTGCGTGAAAGCGATCTTAGTTTCAGCGTCATGATATTCAGAGAAACACACGTATGTGTGAAATCCGAGGCATTTTCAGGGCATCCGCGCACACTGCGTGCGTCCTTGCCCTCTCGCCTTCCCCTTTCATCTGTGAGCGTAAGTCAAAGGCGCAGGAGGTTAATTAAAGCAGAAGCTGGCGCGAGCAGCGAGGCGGCAGAACTCTGGGGTTCACTGAAAGCCGAGTGGCGCCAGGCAAACCCCACATCTCTGTCGCGAGGCCGGCACGGTACGAGTAGGCCATTCACTTCCGTAATAAAAGTGCCCGCATCTGCGGCGGGCTCTTCCGGCCGCACCTGGCCACACAAGAACGGACGCAATAAACGCGAAATTTAATCCACTTGCCGCTTTATAACGCCCTCTACAGTGGTCACCTAGCGTTCACGTAACCGCTCCGGCCCTAGTTGCCGGAGCGAGCGAATTCCCGAGGTGACGAGTGTGTGTGTGTGTGTGTGTGTGTGTGTGTGTGTGTGTGTGTGTGTATGGGTGTGGGTGGGCGGGTGCGTGGGAGGGGGGCCGGGGGGTGAGCGCGCTCTCGGCGGGCGGACGTTTATTTATTTAGCATCACCTGATAATGTTCAACAGGCCCTCTATGACATCGGACGGGGATTTCACACATACAGTGTCTTTTTTACATCGTAGTTACTCAAGAAATAACAATTTTGATATGATAGATAGTGAAACACGTATGTAACGTAGCAGCGATGGCGAGGCATTGCAGCGTCTCTGACCAGAGAGTATGCGCTTGACCGCGCGAGTGTTACGAACAGTACTCTGTCAGTAGTCGTTGCGAGTCAGTAGCTCTGTTCAGTTGCGTCGAGTACGCTAGTAGTCGTCATGCAGAGCGGTCGGTCAGTGGTAGCAGCCCAGTGCGGTTGTGTGATGTAGGCTGTCGGCATTCTGGTCAAGAGGCTGAATGAGGTATATTATTAATTAAGGTAATCATCAGATAATGTAAAGTTTGTTTATTGTAATTAATTTCCAACAAGTGCCCCAATAATAATTTTTATTCCAAAGCAGTTTTACAAAACAAAATTTATTTAATTGCACTTCCCATTTCATTCCACTTCCGTTAAAGAAAAATTTCAGTAAAATCACAAAAAAAAGGAATATTATTATTTGCAATGCAGTTCCTCCAAGCCGTGCGCAAGAATAAGACAGAAATTTGACTAGCAGTTACAGTGAGGTAAGACTTTAATTCTGATTTTTGCACAGGGCCAAAGACCGATATTTCGGTGTAATTGAATTAACATTATCGGTGAGATTTTGTTGTCACTGAATTGACTTTAATTTTGGTGAAGAATTTACATTTGAGTCAGATTGCTAATTTTTGTTTAGTTGCCATTGTCAGTAGATTTCATTGTGGCGAGGTTACAATTAGCGCAATGTCCATTAGCATTCTAAATAATATTGACTTTTTCTTTTAAAAATTTTTGTGGGGAGGTTACACTTGGCGACACCCATTCCAGGATCGTATTTCGTTGAGAGTCTTTTGAAAAACAGTCAGATATCTGCTCTTATTTGCTTAAGTATAATTAGGATTTGGCGCTACGCTTTTATTAACTTGTGACTTTCTTTCCACAGATCAACGACAATTCGTTTGCTCTGTTGTATTTGTGTGTTGCTTTTGCATTGTGCTTATTTGTTTTGTGAATAATTGTGACTACTGTAAAAATGCCGCGAAAGACTGTGAATAGTGTATCGCGAGGTATTACGAACGAAATTACCGGCACAAACGACTTTACCGATAGGACATGTGACACGCAGTGTAATGATGACAATCCTGCGTTCACTAACAATCAGTGCATTCCAACCACTAATGATGACTTTTATCTTAGTGATGAACAAACGAACTCAATTGTCTCCTCTGTTAATTTGACGACAATTGATGACGCGGGAATCTCTATTGTAATGAGCGCTGTCCAGCCTAACACAACCGGTCTACTAAATTTACGTGATGAACATACAAATTTGTCTAATGAAAATGAACAGGATGCACAAAGTAGGACGGATTTATTTAATTCCGAAATAGTGTCTGACAATGTACATCCGACTGATAATCCTTTTTGGAAGTTGCAGAATGACCAAATGGTCACACAAAGCGCGACAACTGCAGGTACACCATTAAACAGCACTGAGAATAGAAATGCTAATTTTGGCTCATATCAAATTATGGCACTATTCTTGCAACGACTTAACCAAATTTGTGAAAAATATGATGAGCAGCACAAAGAATTTATAGAATGGAAAAAACAATTTTCTGAAGGTATTAAACAGCCGAGGGAAAAACACGATAACCTTAATGAACAGAACAAACAAGCTAGCGAACAGATTACAGCTGTTACCGTGCAATGTCAGGACAATAAAGTACAATTACATGTGGATACTAAGACTTGTGCTAATAACAGTAATGAATAAGTTGGCACTGTTGCACAAGAATTAAGTAGCACAGGTGTAGACACAACAGAATCACATAAAGACGGGATTATTGCAGTCACCGAACAATGTTCAGCAAACGAAACACAGATACACGAAATTAATGCAATCACTGAACAATGCCCTAAAAACGCAGTACAGATTCGCGACGAAGTTAATTTAGAGTCAGTGGAAGTTTCACACACTCCGAATACGGAAGCTGACGAGAAATTTGCACGACAGATCAACCAAATTGACGAAAGTGTTACAGTAACAGAGTTGAAAACTATTTCAGTCACCAATACGTCACAGAATCCGCTACTTTGCGAAGATTTGTCAGATTTACGCAGCGTGTATAATGTGAGCAATTTACAGAGACTACGAGACGTAAAATCCGAAAAGCCACGCGACTTAAAATCTGAAAAGCTATGCAACTTGAAATCCGAAATACCACAGATGAACAGATTCACTCACAAACCCGAACGTGTTTTCAAATTCAATGACGAGAACGTAGATTATGAGCAATTTTTATCCGCTAGAAAATGTAATAATGACAGAACACAGGTACACGCTTTGAGCTGTATACGACAATTTGTTTTTGTACTTTCACCGCTATTGCCTGTAATGCAGAAGCTAGCTTTGAACCTGATGCGACAATTTGCTATTGCATTTTCATCAGCATTGCGTGTAATGAGGAAACTTGAATTAACGTGCTTACAACAATTTACTTTTGGAATGTTACCGCTATTGCTTGCAACGCAAAAGCTAAAATTTATTTGCAGTGCGTAATAGACCTCAGGGGATTCATTACGCTTTAATGAATATGTGCCGTAGCGAGCATAGGGCCCCGAGCTGTAGTAGTGCTGTTTCATCTTTAGTTTTCTGCACTGCTGCCTTCTCTTCTACTATCCTATATATCTATCAAAATAGCTCTTTAACTATTGCTCTACGTAGAATTAAGAAACGTTGTAATGAAAACCCGATATGACAAACTTTTACCGAATGTGACAATTTTCAGTAGGCACTCCCGTAATGACAACTACCGCCGTAATTTTAATTACAGATAAAATCGTAATCATCAGTATGTATAAAATTTTGAGCAATCGGAACCACATTTTTGTAACAATAGATGTTTTTCACCGCAACAACATGATAGTCAACCGCTTAGCATACCTAACCAACAATGCAGTCTGCAAGGTCAACCAAACTTTAATGTTTCGCCGCGTGCACGTATAGTCCCAGCTCCAACAAATAGTAACGCATGGCAGCAAAGAAACAACTACGTACAGACAACACACTATTTCAACTCGTATCGCAATGCGCCGTATAGAAATTACTATCATGACAGACGTAAAAATGATGAGCACAATTTTCAGCGTACATTTAATAACAGTCGATCTTATGAGCAGCAACAACATCAGCAACAACAAATAATCATGAATGGAACAGACAATAGGTGTCATCCATAGCGTAACACGTCAGTAAGAAATAACAGAACAGTTCATATAGTGGATATGCCACAACATGCTCCCGTAAATAACAGCACGTACGATTGATTTTAACCAGATACAGCACAGATTGCATATTACAGTAACGCAAACATTACTTTTGACACGCAGAATTTTGTTCACGAGAATGTTATTTGAAACATGCTTTGTTGAATGCTCCACTGTTATCGCATCCAGATCTTACTAGAAATTTTTCCATTGCCACCGACAGTTCTAACACCGCTTTAGGTGTACATGTTTTCCAGGAAATTGAAGAAGATGGTTCAATAGTAATCAAAAACATCGCATTTGCAAGCCGCATTCTGTCACCTGCTGAGCGAAATTACTCCGTTACAGAACTTGAAACATTATGTGTTGTATGGGCTTTTACGAGATTTCGGCACTTTCTTTATGGCAGACATACCACCGTTTACACAGACCATAGAGCTATACAATTTTTACTTTCAGCTAAATTTACTCATGACAGATTAAGTAGATGGAAACTTTATTTAGAAGAATTTAATTTTACAATAGTTCACATTCCCGGCACACAAAATGTTATAGCAGACGCACTATCGCGTTCTCTCAGCAACAATCAGCAAGACGTAGCAACCAACTTCTGCAAAGCAAATTTCAGTGTCATGTACATTCAGCAAGTTGCATTTGAAAATTTTATTTCATCGTCATTACAGGACATAGCACAAGAACAAAATAAAGACAACGTGTGGAAAGAAATTAAACACCTTTGGCAAGATGGGAATAATGTTACGATTAGGAACCACTACACTGTACGCAATGACATTCTGTTTCGCCGCTCTCATCCTGACAGCAACAATTGGTTATTATGCATTCCTGACGAACTGGTTAACAAATTAATTTGGTACACTCATTTAAGTTACGCACATTACGGAGCACGAAAATGTTTTCTTATACTGAGACAGAACTGTTATTTTACCAACATGGAGAAACGTATTCGACGAGTTTTAGCGTCTTGTAAAATTTGCCAGAAAGCTAAATCAGACACCACTTCACATATTCCTCCTTTATATCCCATTATACCTGTTAAATTAAGACATATGGCCGCAGTAGATATTTTTGGTCCGATTCCGAGAACTAACATGGGTTTTTGCTACATATTTGTCGCTGTTGAGCTCACTTCAAAATTTGTTACTTTCACTCCATTACGCAAAGCTACTGCTAAAACTGTTTCAAAAGCATATGTAAAACATTTTCTATTTCATGTAGGGCATGTGATGAAAGTAATTTCTGACAATGGATCTCAATTTCGTAGTAGCGTATGGACACGCATGTTACGAGCCAGAAACATTTCTCCGATCTATATATCCAAGTACCACGCTTCTTCGAACCCCTGTGAAAGATTAATGAAAGAAATTGGTAAACTGTGTAGAATATACTGCCACAAAAGACATATTGATTGGGATACACACATACTCTCATTCCAAGATGTAATTAATTCCATTCCAAATGAATCCACTATGCTATCTCCGTCTGTTATACTGAAAAACGTTGAACCACCGAACAAAATTAAAGAATTAGTAAAATTCCCCAAATGTCGGCGACTAAGACACCACGAAATAATTGACATTGCGCTGAACAACATCAAACGTGCCGCAGAGCGCCGGAGAAGACAGCAAAAACAGGTTTGTACACGCCGCGACTTTCACGTTGGACAGAAGATATTAATACGTACACACTATTTATCCAGTAAATTAAAAGGTAAGTGCAGTAAATTTGAACTTCTATACGCAGGTCCATATCGGATTCGCAGCATCCCTCACCCCAATGTTGTACACGTCTAAACTTTGAGAACCTGAAAATCGAAAGGCAATCACCATATCTCAAACATTAAACCGTTTATTGAATGAAGACACTTTATGATTCAACACACTATGATGTCATTTACTAATGCAATTATTTCACCTGACTAATTACTGATGATTATCGTATTTTTTCTTGGCAAGTGCCCGGCAAGGTAAGGTTAGCAGGTCGCTTTTCTTGTCGTTACACATCAGACCGTGCACATTTTCCACTTTTTTTTATGTACGATTGTATTCCAGTTTTGTTTATATGCACTGTGAAATAGTTAAGATATAACACACACCAGTCGACTTTGACATTCTTTTTGCCCTATAATATCTCAACATCGTGACTGTTTTACATTTTTTGCTGCTGCATTGTGATATTCTCTGTACATTTTTGCATCTGAACACTGTCAATGTCTTTGACTTATTACGTTTTCTGTCATGTTATGCTGTATGGCTAATTGTGTCACCATAAACCAGTCATTATTTAGTGGGTATATGATTTAAATGCAAGACATTAATCTTTGTTCATCAATTTCAGAAAGAAATGATGCGTGTAAGAAATAAATTCAACAGAAATGGGAATTTCACCTACGGAATAAACGAAAGAAGATGCAATAACTTTATGGGGAAGAGTAAATGGATCAGGATTAACAAGCATTAACAAGAATATACTATACTCATCGTAGAATAGCAGTCTTAACTAATTTTTTCTTTCAGAATACAAGGTGATTGATGCAGGCTGTCAGACTGAACTACACATCTTAGTTTTAGTGATGAAATATGCTAGAGATAAGGAATAGTTATGTAATGAGTAATGAAGTGATTTTTTTGCAGATGATAATGAATGCTGATGAATAATGAAGGATATGGTATTATGAATAATGAAGTTTTTCTTTACAGGTGATGATAATAATGAAGTTATGATAATGTGGATAATGAAGTGATTGATAATGAAGTTTTTTCTTTACAGATGAGGATAATGTTGAAGTTATATTTATGCTATGTAGTTACTTAAGTATTTGTTGCAGTTTGTTTTGACAGCAGGTGTTACATTGCATAGTAGGATGACGGAAAGTTTTGGAAAGGACAGCTATGGAACACATTTTTATACACATTTCACTACCTGTTAATTCGAAGTTCACTACTTTTCAGCATAGTGTGCGTTTCTTCTTTCAGGTCAATAATTCATTTTGTATTTTTTCCAAGAGAAGCTTTTCATGATACTTACTAAACCTGTTACTTATTATACCTGTCCTAGTACTTGCATTTTTATTTTTTTACCCATTTGTGTTTATCATTTATAAATGTGATCACATATACTGCCTTGTTACATAACCTTGCTACAGCTGACTCATGACGAATGACGTTACCTATCCTCATTTGCAGCAATAGGTCAAAAGCAAGTAGTGTTATGCCTCAGCAATTAATTATCGATCCCAACGCAATGCATTGCTAAAAACAAAACAAAAAAAAATGTATTACCAGTCCCAAATAGTGATACCAGTTTGAGAAAGTTCTGAGTAATGCTGATCAGCTCTGAATAGTATGTCACTTGAGTAATGACCTCTTAATGAGACAAAAAGAATATATAAAAATAATGCTTTGTAACTGGCTAATAACTGCCACTGTTTATTGTAATGAGACTACTTATAATGCGCATGATTATTAATGCTATGACTGTAATTAACTGATTTTAATAATGACTTTGTAATGATCTGAATACTACTGAATGAGGAACACTGTTTATTGTAATGAGACTACTTATAATGCCCATGATTATTAATGCTATGACTGTAATTAACTGATTTTTAATAATGACTTCATAATGATCTGAATAATACTGAATGATGAACTATGTTTTATTCTATTCAATACTTGCTGGCCACTGAGTGCCAATAATTAATATCACTCAACGAATTATGTTATTCATTATGCCATTAATTAGCTCTTGTTTTCAATGTTGATACTTTGTAACTGGAAAAGAATGCGATTGTTTAATAATGCTTTGTAATTAGACGAAGGCTAATGATTCTTACTAGATTGGAATGACACATAATTAATTAACTATGCTATTGTTTCATAATGCTTTGTAATTAGGAGAAGGCTGATGATTCTTACTATATTGGAATGACAAATGATTAATTAATTATGCTATGCTTTGTAATTGGGAATGAAAATGCTTTGTAATTAGGAGAAGGCTAATGATTCTTACTATATTGGAATGACTAATAATTAATTAACTATGCCATACTTTATAATTGGAAATGAATGTGATTGTTTCATAATGCTTTGTAATTAGGAAAAAGCTAATGATTATTACTATTGGAATGACAAATGATTAATTAACTGACAAATAATTAATTACCTATGCCATACTTTGTAACTGGAGAAGAATGCGATTGTTTCATAATGCTTTGTAATTAGGAGAAGGCTAATGATTAATACTATATTGAAATGACAAATGATTAATTAACTATGCTATACTTTGTAACTGGAAAAGAATGCGATTATTTAATAATGCTTTGTAACTAGGAAAAGAAGGCTACTGATTCTATGTAAAACAATTCATGAACATTTTTCTGTAATACTACATACTTGGTACAGAAATGTTCAATAACTGGGCTATGAATGCCACAAACTACTAATGAAGACTGTAATTGTCAATATTATGTGACTTAATGTCCTTCACCTCATGAGCTAACTACCCTGAATTACTGCAATGTCCATTTGTCCTGTTTATCCCAGTGATCATGGAGCACTATATTTGGTTTTTCACTAATTCTACGTTGGTGTGCCTTGTAAGAGCGTGGTGTTGACACGACATGCTGTCCACCACCGTGAGCGATGAAGACGTTATTATGGTCCCACTGTTTGGTGTACCTAATGTACTGCCAAAATGAAAACATGGAACATTACTACGACAGTTCAGTGTCTTGGCTACACTGATAAATTCTGATGGGAAAAGAACTTCAAGTTGTGTCACTTGGTGTTGTACTTCTGTGGAAAGATATGGACTTTCAGAACAGCTGTGTGCAATCTAAAGTGCTACAACCATGATGTAATCCTTCCCTTTCCTATCCTAATTTTTGTCACATAGTGAAAATCATTTTTTGCTAACATTATTTATGTTCATGGGTTATACATTTTCCGATTCGCTGAACTCCAATGCGAGTACACTTATATCACTGGTCGACATGATGTTTTGTCATTACGTTTATTTGTTGTGAAAATGCTAAAGACAGTTTTTCAGTGCGTGTGCACTTTGGACATGATTTTTTTTTGCCATTATGTTTATTTATTGCGAAAATGCTAAAGACATTTTTTTTTTCGATTTGTTCTGAAGTACAGTATATGTACACTCTTGTCTTTTATATTGTATATACATTTTTATTTTAATGATATGTTCTGAACTACAGTGCATGTGCACTTATGTTAGGTGTTAATATGTTTTCTACTGAACTACAGTGCCTGTGCACTTTTCTCACTTTTCAATATGATTTGTACTATTCTGTATATTCAATACTTCAATGCTTATGCACTTATGTCATTTGTTACTAATTGTATATACATTTCATCATTTACTGATATGTTCTCAACTGCAGTGCATGTGCACTCATGCCACTTGTCAACATAATATTTTTTGCCATTCTGTTTATTCATTCTGTTTATGCTAAAGAATTTTTTCAGTGCCTGTGCACTTTGTTTTCTGTCAAATAATTTGTATATACATTTTTCTGATTTGCTACTATGTTTTGTGCTCATATTTTGTCTTTGTCTGATATATTTTGTACTTAGTGCGTGTGCACAACATTTAATTCATGTGCTACATCTAAATATTCTGTAAATTGTAGAAGTTTATTAATTAAAGAAAAATTTTGCCGCGCTTGGCAAGTCCAAATGACTCACCATCGCTGCCAAATTTTTGCCCCCCCAGTGGAGGGTTATGAAACACGTATGTAACGTAGCAGCGATGGCGAGGCATTGCAGCGTCTCTGACCAGAGAGTATGCGCTTGACCGCGCGAGTGTTACGAACAGTACTCTGTCAGTAGTCGTTGCGAGTCAGTAGCTCTGTTCAGTTGCGTCGAGTACGCTAGTAGTCGTCATGCAGAGCGGTCGGTCAGTGGTAGCAGCCCAGTGCGGTTGTGTGATGTAGGCTGTCGGCATTCTGGTCAAGAGGCTGAATGAGGTATATTATTAATTAAGGTAATCATCAGATAATGTAAAGTTTGTTTATTGTAATTAATTTCCAACAAGTGCCCCAATAATAATTTTTATTCCAAAGCAGTTTTACAAAACAAAATTTATTTAATTGCACTTCCCATTTCATTCCACTTCCGTTAAAGAAAAATTTCAGTAAAATCACAAAAAAAGGAATATTATTATTTGCAATGCAGTTCCTCCAAGCCGTGCGCAAGAATAAGAGCAGAAATTTGACTAGCAGTTACAATGAGGTAAGACTTTAATTCTGATTTTTGCACAGGGCCAAAGACCGATATTTCGGTGTAATTGAATTTTCATTGTCACTGAGATTTCTTATCACTGAATTGACTTTAATTTTTTGTGAAGAACTTATATTTGAGTCAGATTGCGAATTTCACATTTTTATTGCCTTTGTCAGTACATTTCATTGCAGGGAGGTTATTCTTGGCTCCTATTCATTTATTATTTCTGTCTTTAAAATTTCAGTGGAGAGGTTACACTTAGCGCAATGTCCATTAGTATTCATAAATAATATTGTCATTTCTTTTTAAATTTTTGTGGGGAGGTTACAATAGCACAAAAATAATGTCTGTTGTGACAATGTGCGTGAATATGAGGGGCTTACAATAAGTAATGTAACACTTTTTTTTTCTCGGTCAATTTCGGTTGGAAATAGACAGAATTTGTTGTGAGACATCGTATAATATTACCACTTCAGCCACCATAGTTTAATGAAGTTCCAATCGGTGGCGGTGATATACGTAGCCTTGAGAATGGGGTAACAGGGAGGCGTCCCAAGCAGAGAGCTGTTATTTCTTTTGGCATCGCAGATATTCATCGCGCTTGCAGAACCTCTACTGAGACCTGGCACTGAACAAAAGCACGGTGAGTCGTTAGCCGTTGCGTCGCTCATCATACCAACAAAGTCGCGCAAACCTGTCCGATCTCCCACCCAATTTCTCACCTGCCGACAGGCCACACGTAACTATGACTCCTAAAATGTTGGAACGTGAGAGCATTCTCATTCAAGGTGTTCGAGGATCATAATCAAACACCCCGCTACACAACTGGACGTCTCGGGTGATGCTGACACCCTCGTTCACCGTTGGGGTACTCAATCGTGTGTGCTCGCAGTCTAACAGAAGACCACAAAGAGCAACATAGGACCATCGGTGAGGAATTGCTTACGCCTGACGAAGCTGATCGTGACAAAGTTCTTGTCTAACAATTCACAAGTGATGAAACATGCGTTCGTCACTTCGAACAGGAAACAAAGCGTCAACTCATGGAGCGGAGCCACAGGACCTCTACTCTGAAGACAAAGTTCAAAGACGCACTCTCAGCCGGTAAAGTCATTGCGAAAGTTTTCTGGGACGCTGAAAAGGGTTATTCTGTTTGAAGTCCTCGCTCATGGTGCAACGATAAGCTCTGAAGTGTACTGTGCTACCCTCGGGAAACTGAAGAAACAACTTCACCCTGTTCGTCGCCACAATAATGTGAACGAACTTCTCGTTCAACGCAAGGTCTCACGCAAGTTCGCACATCCGAGAGGAGCTCACAAAACTTCATTGGACTATTCTTTATCCACCCTACAGCTCGGATCTCGGACCTCCCGACATACATCTCTTTGGCCCAATGAAGGATGCACTCAGGGGGAAGCAATATGTGGATGATGGAGAGGTTATTGATACAGCGAGGCGTTGGCTCCGACATCGACTAATAAAGTCCCCTCCCAGTAAGGTGGTGTAAGCCCGCCCGGTTGGCCGTGCGGTCTAACGCACGGCTTTCCGGGCTGGACGGTGCGACTGGTCCCCGGCACGAACCCGCCCGGCGGATTTGTGTCGCGGTCCGGTGAACCGGGCAGTCTGTGGATGGTTTTTGGCGGTTTTCCATCTGCCTCGGCGAATACAGGCTGGTTCCCCTTATTCCGCCTCAGTTACACTATGTCGGCGATTGCTGCGCAAACAGGTTCTCCACGTACGAGTACACCACCATTACTCTACCACGCAAACAGGGGTTACACTCGTCTGGTGTGAGACGTTCGCTGCGGGGGTCCACCGGTGGCCGAACCGCACCATACCCCTGGGTTCGGTGTGGGGCGGCGGAGGGGTGAAGTGGACTGTTGCAGTCGTCGTAGGGTTGTGGACCACTGCGGCTGCGGCGGGGACGGAGCCTCTCCGTCGTTTCTATGCCCCCGGTTAACATACAGTACAATACAAGGTGGTGCAAGGCCATCGCACTGAACGGAGATGATCTTGAAAAATTAGATTCTGTTGTCAAAAAGTGGAGAATAATATTGTGTATTGTAATTCCGGATAAAATCAACCTGCTATTAGAAAAAAATATGTTAGATTACCCCGTCTTAAACTGTCTATGAACTAATAAAGCTAATGCTGACAGTACTAGTTCCACTGGTACTGCTGTTGCTGCTAGTAATAACGACAGTAACAATAATAATAATTATTATTCTTATTATTATAATTATAATTATTATTATTATGAGAATAATAGTAACAATGATAGCGGCAATCAACTGTCTTTTGCTTAGAAGATGTTATTTTCTTCTCTAACATAATGCGGTAAGTTATTTATTCCAGGGTCGAGTTCCTGCTACTGCGAGAAAGTGTCTGAATGATAGAATGCTGTGATGGGAATCGGTGTTTCTGTCATATTGTTCAGACAAGAACGTTATGGGCGAGGAGGGATATGGGGGCATTGTGTACTGTAATGAGACTGTAGAGAGTGGGTATGGAAATGTCTGCGCTTGTCCGCACGCAGCTAGGATAGCTGTTCATATGATGGTGAAGTACGTTCAAAGAGTCGATCGTCACAGACACAACGACCACAGGCATAATTGGTTCCAGGCACCATGATCTCTCCTGAGAAAGGCCTTGCAGCATAACATCAATCTAATCAATTATTGGAATTGTGTCTGTACGAATTTCTTTCTCAGGTCAAGAGGGAAGAGTTCTCTACATTTTTATAGGGCATGGAGAGATGCTGACGCCTCTTGCACATTGTAGTTACATGCTCAGCCCAGTAGATTTTCATCTACTATTACCCCTTGACTCATTGCTGAGTGAGAGACGTTGATATTTGTCCAATTTAAGGTTACAGATGGTAGGGATTCCCGAAATTTCAGGATGGTGAACCTAGAATTACACTACTGGCCGTTAAAATTGCTACACCACGAAGATGACGAGCTACAGACGCGAAATTTAACCGACAGGAAGAAGATGCTGTGATATGCAAGTGAATAGCTTTTCAGAGCATTCACGCAAGGCTGGCGCCGGTGGCAACACCTACAACGTGCTGGCATGAGGAATGTTTCCAACCGATTTCTCATACACGAACAGCAGTTGACCGGCGTTGCCTGGCGAAACGTTGTTGTGATGCCTCGTGTAAGGAGGAGAAATGCGTACCATCACGTTTCCGGCTTTGATAAAAATCGGATTGTAGCCTATCGCGATTGCGGTTTATCGTATCGCGACAATGCTGCTCTCGTTGGTCGAGATCCAATGACTGTCAGCAAAATATGGAATCGGTAGGTTCAGGAGGGTAATACTGAACGCCGTGCTGGATCCCAACGGCCTCTTATCACTAGCAGTCGAGATGACAGGCATCTTATCCGTATGGCTGTAACAGATCGTGCAGCCACGTCTCGATCCCTGAATCAACAGATGTGGATGTTTGCGAGACAACAACCATCTGCACGAACAGTTTGACGACGTTTGCAGCACCATGGACTATCAGCTCGGAGACCATGCCTGTGGTTACCCTTGACGCTCCATCACAGCCAGGAGCGCCTGCGATGGTGTACTCAACGACGAACCTGGGTGCATGAATGGCAAAACGTCATGTTTTTGGATGGATCCAGGTTCTGTGTACAGCATCATAATGGTCGCATCCGTGTTTGGCGACATCGCAGTGAACGCAAATTGGAAGCGTTTATTCGTCATCGCCGTACTGGCGTATCACCCGGCGTGATTGTATGGGGTGCCATTGGTTACACGTCTCTGTCACCTCTTGTTCGCACTGACGGCACTTTGAACAGTGGACATTACATTTCAGACCTCTGGCTCTACCTTTTATTCGATCTCTGCGAAACCCTACATTTCAGCAAGATAATGCTCTACCGCATGTTGCAGGTCCTGTACGGGCCTTTCTGGATACAGAAAATGTTCGACTGCTGCCATGGACAGCACATTCTCCAGATCTCTCACCAATTGAAAACGTCTGGTCAATGGTGGCCGAGCAACTGTCTCGTCACAATACGCCAGTCACTACTTCAAATGGTTCAAATGGCTCTGAGCACTATAGGACTCAACATCTTAGGTCATAAGTCCCCTAGAACTTAGAACTACTTAAACCCAACTAACCTAAGGACATCACACACACCCATGCCCGAGGCAGGATTCGGACCTGCGACCGTAGCAGTCCCGCGGTTCCGGACTGCAGCGCCAGAACCGCACGGCCACCGCGGCCGGCGCCAGTCACTACTCTTGATGAACTGTGGTATCGTGTTGATGCTACATGGGCAGCCATCCAAGCTCTGTTTGATTCAATGCCCAGGCGTATCAAGGCCGTTATTACGGCCAGAGGTGGTTGTTCTGGGTACTGATTTCTCAGGATCTATGCTCGCAAACTGCGTGAAAATATAATCACATGTCAGTTCTAGTATAATGTATTTCTCCGATGAATACCCGTTTATCGTCTGCATTTCTTCTTGGTGTAGCAATTTTAACGGCCAGTAGTGTTCCAACCAATACCGGTTGCGTTTTGAATGGATTGTGCTGTAACCATATATCCCCATTTTCACTGTACGCGGGGTCAGTATTGAGATTCACGATAGCTGTCATCAGGTTTATTGGTTTTGCACTTAAGTACAACTGGAGGTCATGCAACTGGAGGTCACCAGCATGAATGTAGGCCTAAGCTGATGACACATCTTTGAAATATAGCGAACGCTTGGAGGGACCTTTCTTATTACCTGCCTCCATTGGGACTTCATGGTACCGGAAATGACGCATAACTGTAGTTTATTTTAAATGGTGTTTACTGCAGTCCCAAGTAATGACGTAAATTTCCAAATCCAGATATTCCATTCATACTCTTGTTTTGTAGTCGTTTGTCGTCCGTGGTCGCAGATCCACGCTTTCACTCGTTTCTAAGCAACGAACAACAACTGCCAATAATGTCTGTCTATTATTGTCGTGTACAAGAAAAAGATCGATTCAATTAAACATCTCGCTGCGCCCAGTGCTTCCAACTTCCCCATCGGTGTAATGAAAAAACAGCTCCGCCTTGAAACTGTACATATTAACTGTCAAAAATTGGCTTGCTACACACAACGATATCGCGTCACCGCAACTGTCCAAGTGCCAAGTATCGCCTCCTTCGGCGGAAGCTAATGCTTTTGTTCTAGTGGTTAATGAGACGTCATTCCAATGGCATCAAACAAACCCTACGACAGAATTACTGCTTATGACTCAAAAAGTTTCATATAAATTTATGTTAAAAAATAATTATGCAGATAATTCAGTGCATCAAAAAGACATTACGATACCCTCAAAACTTGGTGGTTCTGATGACGTGCAAATTTTGTTTTTGGTGCATTGATTGAACGGAGTTAAGGGTGGTGCAGGGACTCAGAGCATACGAAAACAAAATCGCTACAAAATGGAGAAAAACAAATAATATTCTCGTGGTGTATAACAAACGAATCCGTTTCTTCAGACGATTACAACACTGGAACTCAGTTTCTGTGGGCAAAGCATTACAAAAGTTGTAGACCTATCTTTATCGATATTTTAATTAATGAATAGTAAATAACAGTTTTTAACTGACACTATTTATCAGGATCTAAGTATTTTGACTTCTCGCATCGATTACTTCACAAGCATTTCCTAAAAACGATGTCAAAATTGAGATGAGCAGTGTTCTCACATCATGGTTTGCAGTATTAATCGAATACCAGTTGTCCCATTTAACACTGCCACCTCATATGTAAATATGACAAATGCAACTGGCCGGAGTTGCATCTATGTGACGAGCTCACAGAATGGGCAGGAATTCACAGTTCCTATAAGTAAAGAAATATCAATTTCAACAAAAAGTTACGTCTTTTTAAGTGGTACGTGTATATTTTTCTAGTGAAATGAAAACTAGAGGTACAATCAGTGATGGCAGACTTGGTTTCACTGGAATGCTTACTCTTTGAATAATGTAAACGGTACCACAGTTTCTGCAGTAATACTGTATGGCCATAATGCTGTTTATGTAAAGTTTTCTTTAAATTGCCGCTACCAGTCACAAACTTTGTTAACTATTGTAATGGTAATTTATTTAGCGATATGTTTCGAGGGAAAACCTCATCTTCAGGCTAAATGGCAGTACAAAAACAATTCTACAATAAAGTCCTACTTATGTTACATAGTCTGACCTTATTGCAGAATTGCTTTTGTAATAAATGTAGCCTGAAGATTAGGTATTCCCTCGATACATGTCGCTAAGTAAATAATACAATAGCTAACAAAGTTGTGAGTGGTATCGGTAATATAAAAAAACCCTTGCGTATTTCCTGAGATAGTCACGGTCGAAAAATAGTCAAAATAGCTTCAAATTAATAACGCTGGTTGCCTGCACTGTCCTGAAGCTAGAGTTTAGGTAACCCTTCCTCTGCATATCACGGCAGAAACTGGAGGGCCGTTGCCATCCTTTAACGTCTACGCTTTTCAGAAGGTACGAGGTTTCCAATAGTGAAAAGAAGTCTTCCGTCATTAACTGAATCTCTGGGTTCCATTTCCACCAAAAAAAACATACCTGTGGCATTTAATAACGTAACTCTGTGTTAAAAGTAATGATTGTGAACTTTTATGGATTCCACCAAAAAAAATGCGTGTGGCTTTTAAAAACGTAGCTTTGTTTACTTTTATGGATTGTGCACTCCTGCCCATTGTGTGAGCCGCTGACAGATACGTCCCTGACCAAATGAATTTTTCACGTTTGTTTTTGTTTCGGAAATATATGAGGTGGCAGAGTTAACCATGACACCCTGCGTAGATAGAAAGGTCGACATGGAAAAGAAAGGAGAACTTCAAGCAATTTTATGAAGTTTACTGAAAGTGTCTGTATCTTGTACCAGAGCCATACTTCCTAATTTGCAGTTTACAAAGTAATTATCGTCTGGAGCATTTGATTTTCGACTGGTTACAATCTGCCCCGCATTTATGAAAGGAGCGACAGATTAAAACTTATTATATCACAGTGCCTACACCAATCTTTTTCTTGAAACAATCACAACATATTCTCAGTATTTATTTCATTTCTTCGATTTTCAAGTTGACATTCAGTCGCTATCACCATCATCGCCAAAAATTTCCGCTGTATTTATGGCGATATAACACCATCGTAAAATGTCCTTTTAGTTCTAGTTCATACGGCATCTAGTAGATTAGTTCCCACATTCGTGACAATTCATCAAGAAGTGGAAATGTCAGTAGGTTTTCACAGAATATATGTTCCCTCTATGCACGGATACATTGAGTCCACTTGTATAAATAGAGTTTTATTTTAATTTTAATCTACGATAAAATCTGATAAAGCTAATGACATATATGCTTTATGCACATGAATCATTCGTTTAATGCCTACTTCACTGATGGAAAAGAAATAGTTGTGAAGTACGAACTGTGTCAATTTGTTTTTTAAACTTTCACTATCTGTCAGAATCTTAATTTTACAAAGGAGGTGGTCAAACATTATTATGACTTACTAATTTGATCCTTTCTGTGCAAGTGTGAGATCAATTACTTGTAATGGAAGGTATTTCTGTTCGTAGTCTAAGTTGTAAGTAGGCTGTTAACGTTTTCTTACTGGTAACGTCACGTAGTACTCTGTACGAAAATCACTGGCTGTGCTGCGTGCAGTCTGCGGCTGGTTTGCATTGTTATTGGCTATTGTAGTGTTGGGCAGTTGACCGTTAACAGCGCGTAGCGTTGCGCAGTTGGAGGTGAGCCGCCAGCAGTGGTAGATGTGGGGAGAGACATGGTTCAAATGGCTCTGAGCACTATGCGACTTGACTTCTGAGGCCATGAGTCGCCTAGAACTTAGAATTAATTAAACCTAACTAACCTAAGGACATCACACACATCCATGCCCGAGGCAGGATTCGAACCTGCGACCGTAGCGGTCGCCCGGTTCCAGACTGTAGCGCCTAGAACCGCACGGCCACTCCGGCCGGCGGAGAGACATGGCAGAGCTTTGAGAGCGGACGATCTGGAAATTTGTAAGACTGGATGTCATGAACTGAAATATATATTATGACTTTTGAACACTTTTAAGGTAAATACATTGTTTATTCTCTACCAAAATCTTTAATTTGTTAACTATGCCTATCAGTAGATAGTGCTTTCAGTAGTTGGAATCTTTTATTTAGCTGGCAGTATTGGCGCTCGCTGTATTGCAGTAGTTCGAGTAACGAAGATTTTTGTGAGGTAAGTGATTAATGAAAGGTATAGGTTATTGTTAGTCAGGGCCATTCTTCTGTAAGGATTTTTGAAAGTCAGATTGCGTTGCGCTAAAAATATTGTGTGTCAGTTTAGTGTTGACCAGAATAGGTGAATAGCGAAATGTCTGAGTACGTTCAGTGTCTTCACAATGAAATGTATAAGAGATAGGATATAATAATCTAATTTTTTTAGCTACATGATGTTCGAGGATGTACACAAGATATTATCCTTACGATACATTCTTGTTCCATTAATACTTTGTGTGTGTGTGTGTGTGTGTGTGTGTGTGTGTGTGTGTGTGTGTGTGTGTATGTATGTGTGTCCCTGAAAACTACTACATATGTCGTCAGTAAAAAGAAGAATGTAAAGTAAGCCAATTTTCTAAAGTTTTCATCACCGAAATTAGAAAGAACACGTACTGCAGACAATTCTCAAGTGTGTCAGATGGACCGCAATATGTAATTTCCGATTCAACACCTAATCAGTGTGCACACCCAGGAGTATTTAAACAATCAGTTTTAGGTAGATCCTTTTCCCCCTTTCTACTTTTATTGATGGTGACATATCTTGCTTGTACAGAATTGAATGAAAAGTGTATTTTTATCTGTTGACTGATGTAGCATTCATCTAGAAACAACCAATACTATTATTTGACATTTCAGGTATTGCTTGTTATGTAGTAGTTTCTCCATTGGGCTTGCTTATAATGCTTGCAACTGAGGTCATTTGTGAGTAACAAGAAGAGGAGTGGTCCCAGAACTGAACCTTTTAAAAGGCGAGTGGTTATTTTCTCTCTTCAGGTGAAGATTCATTATGAGAGCTGCATCAACTATCGAACTTGGCCCTTGGCTTTCTACTACTCAAACACCAAGCGAAACACTTATTTTACATCGATGACAAAAAGTGTAGTGACATCTCACTCGCAACATGTGTAAAGAACGATGGTAGCCACGCTATGCAGTCGGTTGAGCTTAACTCTTATCCACGGTTAGCCTTCCTACACTCTCCACTAGCACCAAAATTACCCCAGAAATGCTGAAATATGCTATTCACTAAAGCGTTCCTTCACCAGCTGTTATATCGCCGCAGCTTTCCTCAAAGTCTTTTAGTGTTACTATTCACAGTTTTCAGGTCTTGGAAACAGTGCCACAGGTTAAAATTAGAAAGAAATCGTATACGCATTAGTCCGGAAACAAATACTTATCTAACGTCGTCACAAAAACAAAATTTTATGCCTAATGATATGACCAACATCAATCAATTTTATCAGTTTGACAACTGAGTGTTAACTTATATATTGGCCTTGCATGTAATAAGACCTTTATACACACACCTGCGGGCCTCAGCCGAAGAAATACGGGGAGACGAAGTATTGGGCAGAGGACGCTATATTATACATGGACTAGCCACGCAACGACGACCAATACGTATGGGATACCGTTTTGGTAAAAACTTAGCGAACCGCATAAGCAAACTCAAGTTGTGAAACTCAAGGGAAAATGACTGCCTGTTAGTAGAAACTTTATTTCAAAGTGTCTGCATCAGCCTACGTCGGTCCCGATATCTCTTGAAATTATAAATTACGCCGGTAAAAGTACAATAATTATCTGAAAAATGGTGCTCTAGCGTTCGGTGAGATCTTGATAGGATTTCAAATTTGTACGAAGATTGGTGGCTTGATCTTAATGTTCAGAAATGAAATCCTGTGCAACTGAAAACGAAAACCATAGTAGTCTATGACCACAACATTCATGAGTCACAACTATGATCAGTTAAACGATTCAAACTAGGGAATGTAACAATTTGTAGTGGTATGTAATCGAAAGATAACATTGGTCCATTCGCAGGTACAGTTCAGTCAGTGGATAGGATACCGGGAAAGTGCAATTATTCCACAAAGGAGATTTCTTCCAAAATACTGGTGCCACACATTCTACAATATTGTTCAAGTTTGTGGGACCCTTAGCAAGTAGGATTAATAAGGAACATTGAACATGTATAGAGAAGGGTAGCACGAATGGTCACAGGTTTATGGGGCTATGGAGAGTGTCACTGAAGTGCTGAAAATCCTGAACTTCGTGACTCTTGAAGACATATGCAAAGTGTTCCGGGAAAGCCTACATACAAAATTTTAAGATCCAGCTTTTCATTCGGAATTTATGAATATATTACAACCCCCTACGTATTGCTCCCACAGGGATCTCAAAGACGATATTAGAGTAATTCGAATGGTCACGGACGCATTTAAGCACTCACTCTTCCCGCGCTCCATAAGGGTATGGAACGTCAACGACCCCCACTATGTGATACACCTGAAAGCACCTCCTGTCATGCCCTCCACAGTGTATATACTGAGGAGACAAAAGCCAAGGGATAGGAATATGGAGCCGGCCCCTGTGGCCGACAGGTTCTAGGGGCTTCAGTTCGGAACCGCGCTGCTGCTACGGTCGCAGGTTCGAGTCCTGCCTCGGGCATGGATGTGTGTGATGTCGTTAGGTTAATTAGGTTTAAGTAATTCTAAGTCTAGGGAACTGATGACAGATGTTAAGTCCCACAGTGCTTAGAGCCATTTGAACCATTTGATAGGAATATGCTCGTTTACAAATGGCGGTAATATCGCGCAACAACACATAAAAGCGGAGTTCATTGGCTGAGCTGTCATTTGTACTCAGGTGATTCGTGTGAAAAATTTCCGACGTGATTATGACCGCACGACGAGAATTAACAGACTTTGTACGCGGAATGGTAGTTGGAGCTAGACGCACGGTATATTTATGAAATCGTAAGGGAACTCATTGTTCCGAGATCCACAGTATCGAGGGTGTGCCGAGAATACCAAATTTCAGGTACTACCTCTCACCATGGACAACACAGTGGCTGACGGCCTTAACGATCGAGAAAAGCAGAGTTGTCCGTGCTAACAGGAACGCAACAGTCCGTGAAAACACACAGAAATCAATGTGGGGCGCACGGCGAACGTATCGTGGCGCAGTCCCCACGAAGCCACGAATCCAAGTTATGAACACGCCACTGTGTAAGCTAGTAGTGGCGCCTAAATGGTGTGGGCTATGTTTACATGGAGTGGAAATGGCTATATTTGGCTACTGGGAGACCATTCGCATCCCTACACGGACTTCATGTTCGCAAACAATGTCATGTCAATGGGCCACAATCGTTCGCGACTGGTTTGAGGAACATTTTGGATAATTCGAGCGAATGATTTGGCCGCCGAGACCGCCCGGCATGAATCCCATCGAACGTTTATAGGACATATTGAAAGGTCAGTTTGTGCACAACATCTTAACACCGGTATCACTTTCTCAATTACGGACGACTATAGAGGCAACATGAATCTGTATTTCTGCTGCGGGTTTAAGGATTAGTTGAGTCCATGCCACGTCCAGTAGCAGTGCTACACCGAGTAAAAGGAGGTCCGACACGATGTTAGGAGGTATCACATGACTTGTCACGTCAGTGTAGAACTACCGGTAGAAATGTCATAGCTCTTTGTTTATGTGCAGCGTCGTAGAAACGGTCGATTGAAGACATTTACGTTCAGATTTATGGCCATTCCTCAGGTAGTTTGTATCGAAAATATTTGATACCGAAATATCTTGCTGGGGAAAAGATAACAGACAGTCAATAACACCCAATATAGTCACATTCGTCTGGCCGTGGAGATTAATAAACCTCGTGGAGCCGAGATTGTAGGACTCCATTTGGTGCATCTTTTACTACTACTATCCCTTTGAGTACCAGTAGTTTCTACCTGAAACGACCGTTTTATTGAAGATTTTTTTTGTTTATGCCTTTCCCATGAAACCACCTTTCCCACGGCAAGACACACATATCTAGTGATACAATACACTACGAATCTAGTGCACTGTAGCAGTCACTTACAGTGTTCTAGGCAACAGTCGGCGAGGAGATTATGCTACGCGGAATATTTGGTTATATCAGACCATTCCAAGGGAATTAAAGACACCATCATTTCTCTCACATACCCTTCGCTGGCAGATACTGATACGGGTTGTTACATCACTTCGCAGATATACTTTATAGTGATCACATTCTGTGGATCAATGACAGCGAAAGCAAGTATATCTGAAGTTACAAACGACTCTGTAGTCGGGGCACCTGCATCCGTGGAAGTACGTTTTATAGCAGGAATTCCGCAAACAGCTGTATCTTGAACCAATTTTGCTAAGGCACTCTCGGTTTCATGGCTTATAGCTACATCATTAGGTGCATATCTAGACAATAAGTAGTAAAGAGTGACAGTGATTGAATATCTATTCATCAATGTAGTATGGGAGCCATAAGCAACTAATTATGACAATAGAAACAATGTAAATGTTGTAAGACATCGTGGTCTACTGACCTTCATTGCTTACATATTCCGCCCTCACAATCATATTCCGCACATCAAGACGCTTCATTCGAACCCAAACTCGATAAGATAAATTCAATGTTCTATGAATCCATGTAAATGATATGCTATTAACAAGTAAGAGCACCGTGGTTGAAATACTCGATGCTGGCGTACACACATACATTCCAGACATGACAGTCACAGAAGCTTTTAGTTCGGGAGAGAAACCGCGCAACGGGAAGCCGGTCCCTTCAGAGGACGACCCAGCCTATGTCGGCCGGTGACCGCCCATGTAGCCGACAGCGTGGGCCCGAGTGAAAGGGGGGAACAACCCCGTGTTCAGCTTAAAAGCAAATTCCCCTACATTGTGTGGGAGCAGCCAGCCTACGCATTCTTTACACATAGCACGCAGTCTCAGAGATTTTCACAGGGAGACAGCAAGTGCCAAACGCCAATGCTACACGTTTCCAGATTCGTCACCTCAAACGAAACGTCATTCTCTCCGTTTAGAAGAGTAATGCTGATTGGCAGACGATATTTCTGACGCCTTGAGCTGAAGGAATAGTGGAAGAGACCGAAAGATATACCCCTTCACGTCTGGCGTGGAGAGGCGCCGTTCCATTGTCGCTCTTGGAGCGAGGAACAAGTCTCTCCTCAGTACTTCACTGGGAGAGCACCGCTGTCGAGAGCGAATCTAAGTGCTACTCTATATTGAGTCCTTGCAATTAAGCATAGTTCACTGTGTTGGCCGACACACTTATGTGTTGTGGACAGACAGAGTTATAGTTAAACGCCTGCGAGCGAATTTTGAGTGGCATCGCGGTGGACTGGTTATCAGAACGGTGTACCACGCCAATAGTTTGACTAGGGGCGAATAGGAATCCTTGACTTCATCAAGGCATAGGGGAATTTGATTGGCGAAAATCAATCCAGATAGAACGAGAGTTATCTTATTTGTCAGCAGCAAGCGGCGCAGACAGCAGTTATCACAGCTTATGGTAATGTGCGCAACAGCTATTGCTAGCCCCATATTTCCTCCACAACAGTACACTTCACTGCATTTCACATGCGACAGCCTCGACCGTACCTAGCGACATTGTAAAGAATAATTATTCAAGTTGAGTAGGTGCGCCTCTCAGCCATTCTACCAAGTCAATAACCATCTTAAACTTTGTATAGAAATTTCATTAGCGAATCCTATCCTTGAGATGTAACTTCACATTCCGAAAAGAAGCAGGATATAATTTGTTCAATTCATAACTAAAAGTGCCATTGTGATTTCTCAGAATTTTTTCAAAATAAATAATAACTTTCGTTAGTTTCATGGTTTTCTTACACTAACTATCACTAATCCAATACCCAAGTATCCCACTAGTTATGTAAGAAATTTTGTGAATTTTTGTGTCATTTCCTTACAGCGGACGACTCCAGAAGACATTTATTGCTGAAAGTTTTTCAGGCATTTCTCTTTAGAACGTTAGGAGCGTCTGTCTGACTTCTGTAGTAGTGTGGGGGTGGAAATTGCATCTTGCAGGAGCCACAGGGTGAAGGGTAAATCTCAGATTAATCCATTGTGCAGAATAACAGATCAACCCCACACCTCAGAATGTGCTTAGGAAAACCAAAACCTAGTAAACAAGCTGGTGGAGAATACAGAAGGCCCAACCTTCACAGTAAAAATTGGTAAAATATCTAAAATTATTGTAACATCAATGTGAGTTTGAGCTACTGCTTTTATGAGTGATTTTGATACAAATTTATTAAATTTTAGGCTCATTTTTGTTTTTTAAGACTATATTTTGTTTTAGGCATTATAAATTAATGGAAGTTTCGAGTTGTGGTATTGTTTCTAGGAAAAATTCGATATTGCTTTCAAATATGTCTGATGATGTGTGGCTGAAAACCGTATGTACCCAGCGGTACCAAAGTAAAACCACCTCCTCAATAAAACAATTGACTGCTTACTTTTTGCCAATTTCTTCTTGTATGCATTGCTCACTATGATAACAATGGTCACTTTTGTGAAATATTCTAAAATTACATGCCATTGTAGAACCGCCCGCTTAAAATAATGGTCTGCTTACTTTCTTTCAGTTTCTTCTTGTATTCGCTACGTAGTAAGATGGTGAAGGTCTGTTTTGAGGTACATTTCAAAATTTTGTTTCTATATTATTGGGACGTCGATTCGCGGATGTCTGCTTCGAAAGAGACATATATCCCTCGATGGTACAGTGTCATATTTGATCCAAGAATTTGTTCTCCGGTCTTTCGAAATATATGTCTATAAGACAGGCTCCACAATAGTAAAACTGCCCTGCGAGGAAGCGCCCATTGTCGTGATTCGTTCCGACGCACTTCTCCTGTGTAAGTGCACTCCAGTGTAGCAAATAATGTCTATTTCACAAAAATTTAATAAAAATCTTCAGCCTTGGACAGCGAAAACTGCTTCCACCTACCTTTCTTCGTTGCCACCTTAACGACGCTTCCGAAGTCCCGAGAGTACCAAAGTGGTTATCCATTGATCCGCGCCCCGTTTTTAACTTTCCGCCTTAATTTATCGCTCCGGGCCGGTTCGAGAGGACCTCCGACGTCGGAAATGCCACTGACGACTTCAGTAATGAGCGAGAAAGCGGCTTCAGCTTCGTTGCATTTAAATTCCATTATAACGAAGAGTTTTAAGGCACCCCCCAAAAGAGCTCGCAATGAAAATGCCCATCCGTACAGTTAATGGCTCTTTTAAGGGAGCAAAGAAATTTAATCGTATTTAGCGCCGTTTGACTTCAGTTGGGCTCTGCTGCCATTCACTTTTACCCGTTTTCTCCTTTCGCTCTCCTTCGGCTGTTCCTCCTCTTCTCTTCTTTCATTCCACTTTGTCCCATGTCACATGAATTTCAGAATACTTCCGCTGTCTGCAACTTTGGTGTCGAACAAAAGAGAAAGAACTGCGAAGAATAACAAATGAGCTACGAAATCCGTGAGCTTTCGGTCAGAGAAATTTCCGGGCGGCGCTGGAAGTGTACGCCAGAAATATCGTACATCGGCGACGCTGTTGCATAAATTCATAGGCCCGCGAGCGGGTGACGGATTTCGTCGAATTTCGATGGTGCAGATATTTATGAATTTATGAGCGTGTGATTTATTTACGTATCGGTCACACCAGATCCGCAGCGGCCCACTTGCATAACGGCTTCGAGAGAGCGATACACTGCCATGTCGCCATCATCCGTTGTAGTTGTTCCTGTCACCAGACACTCTTGTGAATATCCAGTGTTATGCTACGTTTCTGTAAGGCGAACGAGAAGACTTCTCGCAGTTTCCTTGGTAAAAAATGGCCTTAATGGTCGTGCTAGTCCCCTTTCTACTCAGTCCAACTCACCAGCGCCGGCCTTCTTGGCCGTGCGGTTCTAGGCGCTTCAGTCCGGAACCGCGGGACCGCTACGGTCGCAGGTTCGAATACTGCCTCGGGTATGGATGTGTGTGATGTCCGTAGGTTAGGTGTAAGTAGTTCTAAGTTGTAGGGGACTGATGACCTAAAATGTTGAGTCCCATAGTGCTCAGAGCCATTTGAACCATTTTGAACCAACTCACCAGCACTCAGAGCGACTCTTACAAATAGGTGGCAATCACAGGGCGTGTTCTTTGGTGAATAACGATATTCCACTAGTTAATCTTACAAAAGCCCCAGTTTTTATGTTGATGGTTTATCTTTCTCGTCGATGCGTTGTCCTTTTAAAAACAATGTGTTCTCCTGAAACCTTTCCCATAGTCCTTCTGGCAGACTTCGAAAAATTTAAATAATTTGACACATATAAACAACAAGTAAGTGTATATTTAAGATTAAAACAAAATTGGCTGTCATCCCACGTAAGTTCATTTTACAATACTTCACATAAAAATAGACAACATTTTTATGCTACACCTACAACAGACAAAAAATGCGATGTTGATTTACAAGTACAATAGATGTTGTACTGCAAAATAATACGCAAGCAGGTGGCAACATCGAATAATTTCCAGATCAAGACCGCTTGTATATGCGTGAAGTGCTCATTATAGCCAGCCGAAGTGGCCGTGCGGTTAAAGGCGCTGCAGTCTGGAACCGCAAGACCGCTACGGTCGCAGGTTCGAATCCTGCCTCGGGCATGGATGTTTGTGATGTCCTTAGGTTAGTTAGGTTTAACTAGTTCTAAGTTCTAGGGGACTAATGACCTCAGCAGTTGAGTCCCATAGTGCTCAGAGCCATTTGAACCATTTTGCTCATTATACAGAGAACAGCGAGTAATGAAATTTAAATGGCTCTGAGCACTATGGGACTTCTGAGGTCATCAGTCCCCTAGAACTTAGAACTACTTAAACCTAACTAACCTAAGGACATCACACACATCCATGACCGAGGCAGGATTCGAACCTGCGGCAGTAGCGGTCGGGCGGTTCCAGACTGTAGCGCCTAGAACCGCTCGGCCACCTCGGCCGGCTGAAATTTAAAAAATGGTGACTAAAAACTATAGTTTGGTTAAGTCAGAGCCCTTGCGGTGACCTAAAACCGTGGCCATGTATTTACTACTTCAGCTAAAAATAGATTTACGCCTCAGGCCCAGTATTATGTGCGTATTTTACGAGCATAACTACGGTAGCTTTGAACCTCTGGATCTCGGTGAAATGAGCGTACGGCATTGTGGGCCGGGAGTCGCCCATTCGAGGAAGTTCGGCCGTCGAGGGCAAGTACTTATTGCATTCGACGCCACATTGGGCGACTTGCGCGTCGGAGATGGGGATGAAATGATAAGGGCAACAAAACACCCAGTCTCTCAGAGGAGAAAATCTCCAGCCCCATCCGGGAATCGAGCCCAGGCACCTTGGCGTGGCTTTCCGCCGCGCTGACTACTTATCCAACGGGAGCGTACTCTGGATCTCGGTAACGGATGTTGATACAGAAAAAAGTTTCTAAGTTGCCCGACATCATCATTTTAAAAACACATCGAAGAAATTTCGAAGATTTCCCGTCAATATAAATTGTAGAGGTGGTACCTTCGCAACTGGACTTTAGGGAACCCAAAAATTAAGATTTTTTTAGCTCTTCTTAAGAACCGCCTATCAATAAATGGTGCTTTAAGACGTCTAAGGCCCATCCTATACCACACCTAAGGGCAAAAGGGTAAAGCGTAACGTTTATATTTTGACCCTGTGCCGGAGGATGGGCACAGTACGGCCTTTCTTACGATAGGTATAAAAATGATCGGTAGGCGAAGGCCTATGCAAAACACATGAATGCTTACCTCTCTGATCAATACAACGCGATAAGTGACCCCCTGAAAAATCGCATTTCGCGATTGTCTTTTTGGAACATACTGGAACCGATAATTGATTTAGTTTCTTTGTTAGCTCATGAGTATTTGTCAGTATCTGTCTTTGAACAGAGTGTGTTAGTTATTTCAAAATTGTAAGTGAAAAAACTACTCATTTGATTACGATTTGAATCCATGTCTTTATCACCACGTATTTAATAGGGCTATTGCCTACTCTGGCATTGCACTCTCCACAAATGTAAAGCAAGTCCGTTTTCAGAACTAAGTTTTCGGTCTGCAACGGAGTGTGCACTGATATGAAACTTCCTGGCAGATTAAAACTGTGTGCCGGACCGAGACTCGAACTCGAGGTTCCAAGTCCGTTTTATTTATGCCATCATATAAAAGCCAGAGTTTTTTCGTAATGAGCTGTGTCCTTTATTCGTCCTTCTTCAGTGCATTAGCCTCCACAGTTAGATGCTCTCAGCCTATTTCGTACGTAACAATCATTAATGGTTCAAATGGCTCTAAGCACTATGGGACTTACATCTGAGGTCATCAGTCCTCTAGACTTAGAACTGCTTAAACATAACTAACCTAAGGCAGGATTCGAAACTGCGACCGTAGCAGCGGCGCGGTTCCGGAGTGAGGCGCCTAGAACCGATCGAACAATCATTAATCTCTCATTGTAAACGGTATAGTAAATTCTTTCCTTCCATTTTGAACCCATCGTCCTGGCTACGCCCAGCTGTCTTCAGGTCTGTCCTAAACATTTAGGTGCCGGAACGCGCCCCCTTCTACCCCCCCCTCCCCCCCCAACCCCCCGCTGGCCACAGAGAGAGATTTGTGATAAGACTTACAATGAGAAATCATTTTTTAGAAAATACTGTTATGAAATTCAGGTTTTGAAACGATAATATCTTAATATCTTATAATCAAAAACATAACACCACAAGGTTCAAATATAAACAGTGCTTGCCGCCGTACCAGTGTCACTTTGCTCCATAGTTCTGCTTCATACGTATTGGCACAAGTCGGTAGTCTTCGTGACTATGACGACATGTTTTCAAATGCTGCCAGCCGCAACGTTCGAACAGTTGCTTTGTAGTTGCTCTATGAACGTGTGTTCAGTATTAATCAACAAGGCATTTAGCGTTAATGACGATGAAGATATTTCTGCTCCATCTGGGTCCCGTACAATTTCATTTCCCACGTCTTCACGAAATGTTAATTCCGTGTCCATTTTGTACCATAGCAGCTGATCGTTGCGTCGCGCCTGAGTTGATAACAATGCAAGATAAAGATAAAACGTTCCCTGGTCCTCCTTCCTCCTCCTGAGGCTGCAGTAATCTTTCTCCTCCCCACATGTTACACGGCCATGGGGGAAAGACTGTATGTAATGTTCTTCAGTCAGATTTTGTCGTTTGAAACTTTCACGATAGTGAGTGAAAACGAAATCACAAGTTTTTTATACAGATAATAAATAAATTCGCTTCCAAATATAAAATGCAAGTAATAGAATAAAAAATATCTATGACTTGCAATTTTGTCATATGATGACATGATGGAGACCGTGGCTGTTGTTTGAAGACAAATGTTGATGGTGTTAGGAGAGCAACCGGCCACAAATTTACTTTCAGTTCCTTTATTCAAAGGATACCGTTACCGGTTTCGAATCGTTGTGATTCATCCTCAGACGGTTTACGCGCTTTCTTTATGACATGTGGTGTGTTTTTACAGATTAATTGTCCTAAAATATAAATAATACGTAATTATAAACACGCCACACACAAATGGTTGCGTTACTGATTTTCATTGCATGTGACTTACGTGAAACGTCGGTTTCGAGTGTGTGTTTTCATAAGATTCGTCCTACAGACGTAAATGCATTCCCACTGCACCCTCGTTGTTGCAGACGTAAATAGTTTTCACTGAACACTTTAGATTTGTCACTGAGATGATTTCTACCACGCAACACATGTTTTGATACATACAAAGAGCTTACAAACATAAGAGTATCACGTTTCACATAAGTCACATGCAACGAAAATCTGTAACGCAACCATCTGTGAGTGGCGTGTTTATAATTATGTATTATTCATATTTTAGGACAATTAATCTGTAAAAGCAAACCACATGTCAAAGAAAGCGTGTAAACTGTCTGAGGATGAATCACAACGATTCGAAACCGGTAACGGTATCCTTTGAATAAAGGAACTGAAAGTAAATTTGTGGTTGGTTGCTGTCCTAACACCATCAACATATCTATGACTTACTTTTACACTCATAAAATAATTAAGTGGTTTCTATGTTACTAGCCAAAGAGAAAGGTCTTTACCATTTAACTAACGTGAGACTCTACATGTAAAAATTGAACTGAAAAACCACTACTGTTGTCTAATTTTTGGCGACCTTGACACAACTACTCCATGACGCCGCTGACCGGGCCAAGCAACGGGTCGCCGCATATAAAGAATCGGCACGTAACTTCAGCATAGTAGTAACAATGGCGGCAGCATCAAAGCTGGGCGCGGCGGCATTTAAACCGCTCACAGGACCAGCAGCACACGTTGCCAGTGGTGGCACGCTGATCCAGGCCTCTTGAATGCTCGGGCGCGCAGAGAACCGCTTCTCGGTGGTGTCGTGTGGCGAGGTCTTTTGCACTTATCTCAGAAAGTCAGTTCCGTCTCTTTCTTTCTGCATCTACTGATTATTTCTCTGTAATCAAACTAAAACATGAAGCGCGCTTGAAAATGCCAGTGAAACTTGTTAAGCATTGTAATTTGGCAAGTAATCCTGAATCTATACGGAATGTGGGCCTAACTGCTGTTGTGACGCTGCGCGACGTCAAAACATTGTATTCAACTATTGTCAGTACTGTCTACCAAATCGCTCAATAAACATTACCTTTTGTTCTGCTCACGCTATTGAATATACGCTCCTGGAAGTGGAAAAAAGAACACATTGACACCGGTGTGTCAGACCCACCATACTTGCTCCGGACACTGCGAGAGGGCTGTACAAGCAATGATCACACGCACGGCACAGCGGACACACCAGGAACCGCGGTGTTGGCCGTCGAATGGCGCTAGCTGCGCAGCATTTGTGCACCGCCGCCGTCAGTGTCAGCCAGTTTGCCGTGGCATACGGAGCTCCATCGCAGTCTTTAACACTGGTAGCATGCCGCGACAGCGTGGACGTGAACCGTATGTGCAGTTGACGGACTTTGAGCGAGGGCGTATAGTGGGCATGCGGGAGGCCGGGTGGACGTACCGCCGAATTGCTCAACACGTGGGGCGTGAGGTCTCCACAGTACATCGATGTTGTCGCCAGTGGTCGGCGGAAGGTGCACGTGCCCGTCTACCTGGGACCGGACCGCAGCGACGCACGGATGCACGCCAAGACCGTAGGATCCTACGCAGTGCCGTAGGGGACCGCACCGCCACTTCCCAGCAAATTAAGGACACTGTTGCTCCTGGGGTATCGGCGAGGACCATTCGCAACCGTCTCCATGAAGCTGGGCTACGGTCCCGCGCACCGTTAGGCCGTCTTCCGCTCACGCCCCAACATCGTGCAGCCCGCCTCCAGTGGTGTCACGACAGGCGTGAATGGAGGGACGAATGGAGACGTGTCGTCTTCAGCGATGAGAGTCGCTTCTGCCTTGGTGCCAATGATGGTCGTATGCGTGTTTGGCGCCGTGCAGGTGAGCGCCACAATCAGGACTGCATACGACCGAGGCACACAGGGCCAACACCCGGCATCATGGTGTGGGGAGCGATCTCCTACACTGGCCGTACACCACTGGTGATCGTCGAGGGGACACTGAATAGTGCACGGTACATCCAAACCGTCATCGAACCCATTGTTCTACCATTCCTAGACCGGCAAGGGAACTTGCTGTTCCAACAGGACATTGCACGTCCGCATGTATCCCGTGCCACCCAACGTGCTCTAGAAGGTGTAAGTCAACTACCGTGGCCAGCATGATCACCGGATCTGTCCCCCATTGAGCATGTTTGGGACTGGATGAAGCGTCGTCTCACGCGGTCTGCACGTCAAGCACGAACGCTGGTCCAACTGAGGCGCCAGGTGGAAATGGCATGGCAAGCCGTTCCACAGGACTACATCCAGCATCTCTACGATCGTCTCCATGGGAGAATAGCAGCCTGCATTGCTGCGAAAGGTGGATATACACTGTACTAGTGCCGACATTGTGCATGCTCTGTTGCCTGTGTATGTGCGTGTGGTTCTGTCAGTGTGATCATGTGATGTATCTCACCCCAGGAATGTGTCAATAAAGTTTCCCCTTCCTGGGACAATGAATTCACGGTGTTCTTATTTCAATTTCCAGGAGTGTACATTATTGTAAACACAGAACACAGGCTATTATGACCCCACAGAAATTACTTTAAATAAAATTGCTTGTATAACAAAAACTGTAATGCAATTAAGTTACAATATGTCTGACCATAAAATACGGACCAACGGGTATTGTTTCTAAACGGAAACAATAGTTATGGAAAATGCTGTGTAATTTAAATGTTTCAATATCTTGCTTCCCGCAGTGAGCATAACCAAAGAAATACTTTCTCTGTCTATGGCACAGATTCACACAAAAATAAATTACTCAAATACATACAGAAATTAATTGCTGGAAAACAGTTACAAAAATACAAGGATCGTGGGATTTTGTTGTTAGCAGCAGCAATTAAAGAGAGGCCTGATAAAAAATGACCCATTTTATTCAGAACTAACCATTAAACTGGGAAATTCTGTGACGCTATACATTACGTTCTAATAATCACAAAATGATGAACTTGTCACAGAGACGACAGATTTGTTCTTTGCTGTAAGCGCATACTGTCTTTTAACTGAGAAAAACATATTTCATGAGTAGCCACTGCAAACTGAATAGTTATTTATTAAACCACAAACAATCAAAAGGTACCTGTTATCATAAATGTTAACACATTTGCTGCAATATGACCGAAAAACGGTTTAGACGTAGAATACATCTTGTAGGAAATGCAGTCAACGCATTTGGCATTGGGAGAGAATTATTACAAAAATAAACATGCACTTCAATTAAAATCATCTTCACAGTGAAGTCAAAAATTTCAATCAATGTCACACTTATAATAATCATCCATCTTTTGCGAATATTTTACAAAAATATCAAAGCTTCTTGAGTTCCATTACAGCTCTGTTAAAATTACTTTTTCATTTTCAATAACATGCTGTGTATATAAAAAATTTGTTTGTACATAAAGCGATTATTTAAACAACTTTACATCAGTGGGCTGCACGACTGTTTCAAGTACTAGTTCAGAACTTTAAGAATCCCACATCTCAGTAGATTTTTGGCACGATTTGCTGTTCAATAATTAAAACGCTAATGACCAATAAACTGAATCGGTCAGATTAAGTATCGACCTGTTAACTCCTTTATGACAAAATTACAGATGCTTCCAAATCAAGAATATCACATTAATAATAAATTGTATTCAGCGCTAATTTTGATATTACAGTTTTGTATTCTGCAATATGAATTTAATTGCCCTTCACCCATAAAATAACAAGTCCTGTCAACATGCAGTATATATCTTTGATCCAAGGGTATACAACTTTGTTTAAATACTTCCCTTTAAATTTTATTACACTTTCAACATAGCATATTAACTCAAAATGACAAACATCTGTTATTCTGACAAAAGTCAGTGGCATATGACCAGTCAATTTATACAGAATATACGTTATATATTTATTGCTAAAAAGTACTTTTTTAGGACGTATTGAATTTTAACTGAGCTCATAGTTTTATCGAGTTCATACTCAGTGGCTCAAACAAAGGAAGAAAAAGTAAGCATTGCCAAATTATTTCAAACACAATCAATCACAAACAGTTTGAGATGGATTAAGAAAAACACTTCCATAATACGATATTGTCTTCATTATACACTTTATCGCTTCGTGCTTTTGACTGTGTAGCAAGTGCAGAATGATATCCCTTCACCAGCTAAGTCTTTACATGACGCCCAGGTTCGTATCTAGCTACAGGTTGTTCCAGAAGTATGATGCATAATGAACTACAAACAATGCTGATGTAGAGTGAAGATCTCAGTGGTGTCATAATTAAGTTCATTGCAGAAAAACTACGTTCACATTCCGCACTCGGCAATCCAATGCTGTTTATTATTGATAAGAATTTTTTGAACATTGGTGGCCGTACAAGAATTTTGGCGTTTCTCCGCTTAGTACTGGTTTCAGACCCTGTTTGCACTCCCTGAAGTCCTTTATTATTTCACTGGGGCTATTAATCTTAAATCTTTCACACATTCGAAAAATCTCATTTTCTCTGTAAGTGATCGATATGTTTTTAGGCCAGAATTTGGGGTGAATGACCTTCATGTCATTCCTAATAACATCATAGCTTTCAGATGCATTCATTGTTGATAACAGCCTGGATGACAAATTATTTGCCAAGCTGCGAATAAATCTGTTTATCAGAAATCTGTTTGTTCTTTCAGAAAGTTTGACACATTGAAAGTTCATATTTTCTAATGAAATGTTAGCTACATTTGCATGTCGTCCCATTGCATCAACCCGACTTTCATTTTTATTAAAAGTGTATTGTCGTTGTGAGCTTGAACAAGGTTTACACTTGATCTTGGAAGCTGTAGGGATAGATCAGCCAACTCTTCTAAGGCATCATACATTACAGCTAGGTTGGAGACAAAAGATGTAGATGACAATGTATCACAAAGCCCTTTGTAAGTAGACCGTTATTTTGAGTCCCGTTTCGTGTCCTCTGATGCTTCTAAAACATGATCGTCGTACGCTAACACGAATAGTGTCAAAACAACACGAAACTACGGCGGCTAAAGTGGCTGCACGGTTCAATGGCCATCTTCGAGACCCCGTATCTATCCACACTGTCCGCCGAGAACTCCATAAAGCGAATAATCATGGACGAGCTGCTTTACCGAAACCATTAGTGACGACAACCAACGCAAAGAAAGGTGAAACACGTCAAGGGGCCGGCCATGGTGGCCGAGCGGTTAAGGCGCTACAGTCTGGAACCGCACGACCGCTACGGTCGCAGGTTCTAATCCTGCCTCGGGCATGGATGTTTGTGATGTCCTTAGGTTAGTTAGGTTTAAGTAGTTCTCAGTTCTAGGGGACTGATGACCTCAGAAGTTATGTCCCATAGTGCTCAGAGCCATTTTTTGAACGACGTCAGGAGCATAAATCCTGGACGGCTGGTCAGTGGAAACACGTCACATGGTGCGACGAGTCAACATTTTCGTTATTTCCAACACCGGGCCAGGTTTATGTCTGGAGAACGCCAAAAGAAGCCTACAATCCTGATTTCTTGACTCCAACCGTTAAGCATGGAGTTGGAAGTGTGATAGTGTGGGCAGTCATATCATGACATTCTGCTGGTCCCACCATTACTCTCAAAGGCAGTGTTTCAGACAACATTATGAGGTGATCAGGTGCATCCCATGATTCAAATGTTGTTCCCAACAATTATGCCATATTTAGGATCGATAAGGTACTCGTTCACACAGACAGGACAGTACAATCCTGCTATGAGAAGCATGAAACTGAACTGCAACGTCCTCCCTGGCCAGCACAGCCACCAGACTTTAACACTATCGAACCCTTACGGGCGGTATTGGGGCGCAGACTCCGGAACAGATTTCCGCCTCCCTCGTCACTACAGGAGTTAGATGAGGTTCTGATCGAAGAGTGGTATAACATTCCACTAGAGACTATACAATCATTATAAGCCAGTATTCGAAGAAGACTCGAGCTGCATTTCGGGCAACCCCTATTAATAAACCATTCCCAAGTAAGTATAGCTGTTTACATTATTTCGCCTATCCCCTGCATTACCTAATAAAACAGAGCTATCATGACAGGCGAAGAAAATTAGGAAACATATATGTTTGTCGTAGTAAAGTAAGAATATTAGATGAGATCCAATCCTGCATCCGCCAGTCCACACAAACAGGCGGAATCGACTTTAAAGATGTTTTCAAGTGAAAACAGTGACTGCTTTCATCCAAATAGTGACCCATAATGTATTCATACCACGTCAGTTTGCGGGACTTACTCCCAGTAGCATAACCGCGTTCAGACGCTGATAGAAACGTAATATGCTTCCGCTGCCACCCCTCCCTCTCCGGGTAATAAGGAGCGCTAAACAATGAGACCCAATCTTGCACGTGGCCAAAATATTTGAACTGTGGTAGGAGTTCATTTCGTCCCTGGAAACTAATGTCGCCCTGCTAACCAAGACTGATGATTGGACCATAAAGACCACTGGTAAAACTGGAAGTACAATTCTACGTGTTTGACGCATGTTTCATATTAGCTTAGCTGCGATATCACATTTGTTACTGAAGATTCACCAGCATCTAACCACAAGTATTTAAGGTCTTTATCGGGCTATGTGTCTTAAGTAACACCACATAATATACTCTTTCTTTTATTCACAGCTTGGCAAAAAATATTGTTTAGTGAATTTATAGTAACAAAGGTGTAAATGCGTAGTAGTTAGTCACTGTTTGGAAACTGGTATACCACAATTAAAAGCAACTTGCCATCCTGCTTCCATATTGTTCAGTTTTCTATACTATAATTCGGCTTCAGATTTTTGACGAAAATTCTCAAATATGTAGTTTCATTTTTTTAGTACAAATTTTTGCTGTGGAAGATCGGTAACTAAATGTTACTGCATATGTTTTAGCATGGACTTCTGATATATACTTCGTCAACTTGTGTTGAAGCAGCAAAGTTTCAACAGGTCCAAGAAAGAAGGCAGCGTGGCAAATCCATTCGGTCGCACTCGAGAAACAGCAAACTATAGTACGAGCTTTGTTTCGTACCTCCGAAGTGTGGAGTGAGGCGTTTTCACCTGAGCCACTCTCCCGAAAACTGCTTCTCTCCTCGGTATTTTGCGCGCCTCATTGTACATCGTAACGGAGTTAAAAAAGCAATGTCTTTCAGTAAATGAATATTCTGCGGCTGAAAATGTGTTTTTGATGAGAGGTGTCGGCAGAAAATAGCAAGAACCGTCCGGCGTCGCAAACGAGTTGCCAGAACGCAATTTACACCGGCGAGTGTCCAGCCGCGAAGGTCATCTCACGTCAGTCAACGAGCCTGCTCTTTGGATGACCCCTAGCAGCTCGCGTACGATGGAACGGAAGATGGGCCACAATATTACAGTCACCGTACATCCTAACATCGACTCTGCCGAAAGTGATGAGAAGTTGATGAGAAGTTTTTCACTCTCGTCATATATACGAGTCTGTCCGTTGCAGGTTTGCTGATTTTTTTCCTCCTGTACGATGCAAAATAGCTGAGCACCCGTATCATTACTTAAACGGGCTTGTTTCCCAATAAAACTATCTGTGCTTCTTAAAGTTGGGTAACACATGCGAGCCTAAATGGCGTTAGTAAGTGCGTCGTTCTGTAAGGATTAACGTCGCTGGACCTGGAATGTTAGCTAATAATCAACAAAGATACGGAAGTAGTAAGATAAATGTTACGTACGACCCACGACTTTTAAAGAGGTTACAGTTTGTACGAGAACCGGCGTCCACGGTCGTAAATGGGATCTCCTTCGCGATGTCGTGAAAATTCCTACCCTAGTGGTTAAATTGTGAATTAATGCCAGCCCACGACCAAGTTACACTTCTAGGGAAAGTGGACTCAAGTCACCGTAGCAAATAAAGCCATATCGTAATAATACTACAGGAGCGAGTATAATCCTCAAATGGTTCAAATGGCTCTGAGCACTATGGGACTTAACATCTATGGTCATCAGTCCCCTAGAACTTAGAACTACTTAAACCTAACTAACCTAAGGACAGCACACAACACCCAGCCATCACGAGGCAGAGAGAATCCCTGACCCCGCCGGGAATCGAACCCGGGAACCCGGGCGTGGGAAGCGAGAACGCTACCACACGACCACGAGATGCGGGCAGTATAATCCTCATTGTTATCACAGAATAACAAGTAAAACTTTATTGTACTCGTACCAGATGAGTGAGTACAATACTCGTTGCATTCACAAAACTTAAGTAAATTATCCTTGTACTTGGTCACTAAATATGACGAAGCCGACACAATGAAGTTAACCATTCTGGGTATACAGCAGATTCTGGGTGTGTAGCAGATTATGTTCATTTTTAGTGAGTCGCCGAACCAGGGAAAGTCGTAGCAGAAGATAAATTATCTTGAAATTTAAGTCAAATCTGTTCATGATAGTAGTTTATTTGCTGTGTATGCTTCAAGAAATGAACAACTGACGCCGAGAAAATCTATCTGAATCCGGATAGCCTGCGCGTTAAACCGCCTTTTCCGAGACAGTGAGGTGCTCCGACAGACAGATTCCGCCCGAAGGATAGACGGCTGGGATCGGTGTGCAGGCGAGGGTATATACAACTTCAACAATGATTTTCAGTGCCCCAGGAAATCTCCGAGCATAATAATTTAAGTTTCTTCTTCTGATACAGTTTCACCACATTTACTTCGCGTTTTATTCATTTAAAAGACATAATAAAGAAATTCTTCATCTTGCGTAAAATTATTAGAGCCTGTGCAATGTAGTTTTATCACCATTCAATCTTCCTGTTTATTTCCATTATTTTGTTATTTTTATGGTACTAGGGCCAAAGTAGGCTTCATAGAGGTTACATCTCTGGTGTAAAGCTATTTTAGGAGTAATTCAATAAAAAATATTTGTTTTGGTTTTCATCTCTTTTCCTTAATAAAGTCCCCTTTCTGCATGCATGTTCGAAGCAACATTGCATCGTACTCCTGCACAACACGGGCACTGTAATACTGTATTTATCCACCAACAGACGGCAAGAGACGTTCTATTAAAATGTCTCCCCTGACAGGGATATCCGTGATGGATGTAAGAGTGCAGCTGTGGACACATCATTGACGACATATGGAAGTTTGGGTCTGGGCGAGAGCCGGACACGAGTAGCCCTATAGAGAGGCTACCGCTTGTGATAAGCAGGAAATCGGGACTCAAGCCCGGCCAGGTACCCATTTTCACTGTCGTCATTCCATTATGCAGTTGATAGTTTTTTCATATTCGCAACTGCGAACAGGTCATATTTTGGAAGTTTATTCCAGTTCCGGCGTTTGCGATACAAGCAAGGTCAATCTCTAGCAAAAACTGTCTGTAACAGAGGCTTTGCAGCCGTGTTTATTTTGTTTCCGTGTATAGCGTAGGTGATATGACCGACGATCCTACATCACTGACACTCAACATTTTTCTTATTATACGTTCCATCTACATTTCAACGAGTGGAACTAGCTCTCGAGATGCCGACCATTATAGAGTCGCGGTTCTTTTCAGCGATTTACAGAGCGGAATTGTATTCGGCCTGAGGAGTTCTGTACTGGGAATGAGTAGGAGGGAATTACCAGATCGGCATCTCACTCTCAAACAAGAAATATCTTCAGAAATACTTACTGGAACTGAGGGACTGAGAGATTATTTGTGTGTGTGTGTGTGTGTGTGTGTGTGTGTGTGTGTGTGTGTGTCAAAGGAAAGACGAATGTCTGTGTCTGAAATGGTAAAAGAAAGCTTTTATTTTTGTAACAGCGAGATGGAAGATTGAAGGAGAATCCTGAAGAGCAGTGCCAATTCATTTCCAGTGGTAGGCAGAAGGTGACCACAGGAGAGTGGCCAGAAAAGGAATAAAGAGGATCGCTCTACTGTGAAGAGTGGCATTTCGGGTGACAATTTGAGTGATATGCTGCCCTTTGTTTTCCTACCGGTGACTTCCTGCATCGTATTGTGGATGCTCCAAAGGCGTAACAAAGATGTATCGGTGTCTACTGCACGCACGGTTACGCAGTGACTCGCTCAACACGTCGCCGTTACACCACAGCTGAAATTTGCCTGTACTCTAGCAATCACTTCAGAGAGGATCCTAAAATCTTCCCCTACCCCAGACATAGGTTACTGTTGACTGTTACTGTTGACTAACGAGATTGATTGTTGTCCATTTTCAACTTCTCGCGGCATAATGAATACTCCTTTAAATTTAGGGCATGCAGCACTGATATCAGTGGAAGAAATTTTATTTGCGCGGCTGCATGTCCGAAATTTAAGAGGCTGCTAGTTGTTCGGCATGAATTAAGTTTCAAAAAATTCCACTGAACGTGTATGGCCGCTTAACTGGGAAATTAGCTTCTCTCTAGCGGCTTCGTCAACTAAAGTGATCTCTTAATAGAGGTAAGAAAATTGATTCAGTCGCTCATTCAAACACTATTTTCCACAAATTTCAGAAAGAACTATAGTCGTCACATTTGTGCAGTGACTCAAGGCATACATTGTCCATATCATCACCGAACCCCAGCTACACTATGTGATCAAAAGTGTCCGGACACCTGGCTGAAAATTACTTACAAGTTCGGGGCACCCTCCAACGGTAATGCTGGAATTCAATATGGTGTTGGCTCACCCTTAGCCTTGGCCAGTCCATTACAGGGATGTTATTGTCGTGTAACCACTCCGCCGTAGGCCGTGCATTATGAACAGGTGCTCGATCGTGTTGAAGACGCAATAGCCATCCCCGAATTGCTCTTCAACAGTGGGAAGCAAGAAGGTGCTTAAAACATCAATGTAGGCCTGTGCTGTGATAGTGCCACGCCAAACAACAAGGAATGCAAGCCCCTCCATGAAAAACACGACCACACCATAATACCACCACCTCCGAATTTTACTTGGCACTACACACGCAGGTAGATGTCGTTCACCGGGCATTCGCCATACCCACACCCTGCCATCGGATCGCCACACTGAGTACCGTGATTCGCCACTCCAGAAAATGTTTTTTTACTGTTTAATCGTCCAATGTTTACACTCCTCACAACAAGAGAGTCGTCATTTGCCATTTACCGGCGTGATGTGTGGCTTGTGAGTAGCAGCTCGACCATGAAATCCAAGTTTTCTCACCTCCCTCCTAATTGTCGCCGGCCGCGGTGGTCTCGCGGTTCTAGGCGCGCAGTCCGGAACCGCGCGACTGCTACGGTCGCAGGTTCGAATCCTGCCTCGGGCATGGATGTGTGTGATGTCCTTAGGTTAGTTAGGTTTAAGTAGTTCTAAGTTCTAGGGGACTGATGACCACAGCTGTTAAGTCCCATAGTGCTCAGAGCCATTTGAACCATTTCCTAATTGTCGTAGTAGTTGCACTGGATCCTGATGCGGTTTGGAATTCCTGTGTGATGCTCTGGATAGATGTCGGTGTATTACACATTACGACCTACTTCAACTGTAGGTCAACAGACGAGGTCGGCCTGTACGCTTTTGTGCTGCACGTTTCCCTTCACGTTTCAGCTTAACTATCACATCGGAAACAGTGGACCTAGGAATATTTAGGCGTGTGGAAATCTAGCATACAGACATAGCCGCGCGTGATTAGCCGAGCGGTCTGAGGCGCTGCTGTCATGGACTGTGCGGCTGGTCCCGGCGGAGGTTCGAGTCCTACCTCGGGCATGGAAATGTGTGTTTGTCCTCAGGATAATTTAGGTTAAGTAGTGTGTAAGCTTAGGGACTGATGACCTTAGCAGTTAAGTCCCATAAGATTTCACACACATTTGAAAATTTTTGAACACACAGGTGTATGACACAAGTGACAATCACCTGACCACGTTCGAAGTCTTCGAATTCCGCGGAGCGCCCCATTCCGCTCTCTCACGATGTCTAATGACTAATGAGGTCGATTATATGGAGTACCTGGCAGTAAGTGACAGCACACTGCACCTAATACGAAAAACGTATGTTTTGGGGGGTGTCCGGACACTTTTGATCACATAGCGTATGTTTCACACTTTGGACGAAACTCCATCAAAAGTTAGAAACAGTGTGAAACAAGATTATCTGAGGCAAATGACGTACTTCCATTGCTCGACAGCCCGTATTTCATAACTTCGGCACCTCATTTTCATATTTTTTGTATGACTGACAGCAGTCACTGTGACACTGCCAGCAGTCTAAAATATTGTACGTCATTGCATTTTAGTTCAATTTATCGCTGGCCAGTTTGTGTGGAAGCACATTCATTGAAGGCACGATTTCGAGGAAGTGGACCTGATACTTTACTATTTTTATTTACATCTTGATCCCTTTTGGAGAGTCTTGTATGACAATTGTGATGATGAAGGCTTGACCTTCGAAACGCTACCATTTCAGTATTTTTACACTATGAAGAGATGGTTGGGCCGAGATTTAAACATGAATCACTCGTGACTTTAAAGTGCTACCAGCATTCTATCTAGCGCAAAGACAGTAAGCAGAATTAATAGGGGCATTGGTGGAGCAGCTCCTCGTAAGTGACACGTTTCTGTAGTCACTACAAAGCGACACTTGAGGTGGTGTAAAAAGCGACGCCAACGGACAGTAGAAGAATGGAAACGAGTAATTTGGAGTGATAAATCACGCTGTCCTCTGTGGCAATCCGATGAATGGGTCTCGGTTTGGCGAATGCCTGGAGAACATTATCTCCCATGATGTGCAGTGCTATCAGTAAAGTATGGAAGAGATGATATTGCGATATGGAGGTTTTTTCGTAGTTATGGTGTTTTCCGCTTCTGCGCTTAAGAGAAATCCAGATGAGGAAGGATATGAATACATATTGTATTATATATGAATACATTTGTAGTACAGGACGCCCCAGAAATATTGCGACAAATTTTGATGGAGGTGTAGAGTGTGTCCCGAGGTAAAATTGGAGGCTAGGAGCCTGCGCCCAGAAACGTCATCCAATGACGCTACAGAGGATCGAAGTATAACGCCGGCACTTGCCACTAGGCTATGCCTTTGGCTGCTAACCACAATTTGTACCCTGACAGAACCTAGGTGGAAAGTCTCGCAATGCTGTTTGTTATTCGAAGATCGCAACTGACTGCCACGATTGTCAGTGTTCAAGATGGGAGCTAGCTGCTGCCGTAGAAAGGTGTTGTCTCCTATTAATGCGATTCTCTGTTGCCTAGATGGATGACAGTTTCAGACATGGGTTTCTATCTGCAGTTTATTTATTCATTTTTCTCTGTAGTATTGTTCGGTATAGATCTTTCCACATAGTGGCAGTTAGTCGCGATCACTGATTTGTGGAACTGGTTTGTAGAACCGTGACATGGGCCGTGGTTGGCACGCCACTTGAGGCCAACATCTACTTCCTCCTGCGAGCCATGATACATCGCTGGCAACCCAGTTGTTTATTTAGCGAGCGCGAAGTAGGGAGCGAGGAGAGGCAGTTACGGAGTCAGAGGACATGTTGTGGCTATCGTTTCAGTACGTGATTTGCTCCCAATTCGACGCGTGGCTTTCGAGTCGTGACGGGCCTGTTACATGCTAAGGCAACCACGATACAAACAGGTTTTCGTTGTGCATATACTGTGGAACTGGCTGTATTCCATAGTAATACTATTTTACCGCTTGTGGAATAAGCGTAACGTAGAAACTTTAGTGAAGATTGCGGTATGAGGTGCTTTGGGCTCTCCATAATGCGCTGAACTTTGGTCTGTTTCAGCTCACGTATTCTACTGTGGTTTGGACATGTGTCCAAATGTCATGCCATGCCATGTTGGAGCTGATGTAATGTAATGTGATGACATTTAGCTAAACAGGCCAATCTATCAGCGACGACATTCGAGAAGATAAGTACTAAAGGTACTATCTAGATAAACTTCATCTAATACTGCTAGAACTGCTGCATCGCTGCATTTGTTGCCTATTTTAACGGTGTTCACGTTAACATATATTTGGATATCGTTCATTTTTAAGAGTTGAAGCTAGTGAGCTGTTATGAACTTTAATCTTAGGCAAGATCTAATGGCCTTTGTTGATTGCTAAGCTATCCATTGTTTATGGAATTGTGCTAAATCAAACCTCACCTGTGGATTGGGAAAAACATTTTGCTTCATTTATGGGGTGATTGTGTGCTGTGCGCTTGAGTACAAAGCGTTTCGAAGAATGTGACTTGTAATCGTCCTGAACATTTTGCGCTCATGTTAACCTGTGTTGTAAAAAATTTCTTTTGGCCATGTGGTACCATAAACACATGTGGGATCATGGAGACTTGTAACAGAAACGGCCACCTTTTACGGCTTTCGAACTGTGAACGTTGACTATATATATAGCGTTCACATCCAGTTGTGATTCTGGAATAACTGTATCAGTATATTTTCTATGGAAGAATGGGCTGCCACTCCATCGACATTTTCAAAGTGTCCACAGCAGAGTTCAAGCTGTCACAAACCCTAAGGGTTGACGCACGCTTATCACTCGCCACTATCATCAGATAGCGTATTTCTGTGACTAAAGTAAAAGAAACACAAAATATGACGAGTGCTCAACTATTACTCCACTCAATGTTCTCACACTTAATAACTAATATCTATATGACTTAAGTTACTACAAAGGTTATGTAATATGCCTTCGCCCTTTCTTACCGACGAAAAGTGATCGATGCTCCTATTGATATTGGTCTAAATTGAATATATATTGCGTGGTGGTGCGTTTCGCCTGCGCGAGCGAAATATTTACTTCTTGACTCTGCATTGCTTCGTGGAGACCGAAGGAAAGTAAGAAAATCGGAATACGACTGGACTCTGTTACGAGACATGATAACGAGAGGACGTATAGGAAGTGTGTACAATGAAACAGTCATTTTTAGTCTCCATATTATAAAATTTGTGTTTTTGAGATTCACAAGCAGTAATGAATGTTAATGTGGAGTAAGTAACGGTCAGAATACAGTCTGTTGCATTTTAAAGGTAATTGCGCGTATTTACTTTTTATCAAAGGATTCTGTGTGGAACTGTTATGCACTATAAGCATGTATATGAATTCGGACATTTGATGTTCGATGTTTGCGGTAGAACCTGCTTCTATCACACGGTCAAAGCATAGAGAAGGTTTTCTCTGATAAAAAGAATTCATTTCAGTCGCAGACAATCATAGATTGACCAAATGCGAATAGAGTTCCAGTTGGGGAAGATCCTAGAGAAGTTTCGTTTCTCTTCCAATTCAAGAATTTTACAGGTAAACGTCGGAGTCGGCAGCCGCTTCTCCACCACGAGAGTAACTTGTCTACGTGTACGAAATTATGTACGCTGTAGGCATCGTCGACGCCGATAGAGTGTTCTTCACAGACTTACAGACACTACACACACCAGTTGAGTAACGAGTTTAATATTACCAGCTTGTAAAACGTTAATTCTTCTTTTGAGCAGTAAAATGTACTATAGTTGGCTTCAAATGAATTAGACAACTGTAACCGTCTTTCCTTCGTGCACTAAAAATAAACAGATAAAACAGCCCCCTTGTTGATATAAGGGACGAGGAAATCTTCCAGGCGACTAAAAACGTGTAAACATGGACGCATCCCTTCATGCATAGTTGACGCCCTCGTCGCGCAGTGAGCAATATCGGGCGGAAGGGAGAGTAAGGAGGCGTAACAACAACTGCTGGCATGTAATAAAAGCTCTGTTACGACCCGTCAAACGAAAGCACGGGAAGATAGTCACGCAGTGTTTACCTGTCGCGGGCGATCGGTCCTGAAAGGGAGGGACGACTGTGACGTTATGAAGCTGGGGCGAACAGAGGGGTGGTCAGCGGCGGGGCGCGTACCTAAGCTACCCTACTCGCATCATTTGTTTAATTAGCTTTTCCGACCGTCACTTTGACAGCCCCGCGTCCACCCTCCCACTGCTAACCCCACAGTTGCAGCCCGATCCGCTTCTCGTACACCACCGATGCATACAGCGATGGACAGGCAATCTACATTGCTTTCCGTTAAAAATGGAACACCATAAACCAGCACGCAACAAGAGTGAAATTGGAAATGATGCGTACGACATATAGTGAGGTGACAAAAGTTATGGGATAGCGATATGACATATACAGATGGAGGTAGTGTCGTGTACACGAGGTACAAAAGGACACTGTATTGGTGGAACTGCAATTGTATTCAGGTGATTTATGCGAAAAAATGTCCGATGCGATTATAGTCGCAAGTCGGGAATTACATCTACATACATACTCCGCAATCCACCATAAGGTGTGTGGCGGAGGGTACCTCGTACCACAGCATCTTCTCTCCCTGTTCCACTCCCAAACAGAACGAGGGAGAAATGACTGCCTATATGCCTCTGTACGAGCCCTAATCTCTCTTATCTTGTCTTTGTGGACTTTCCGCGAAATGCAACAGACTCCGAACGCAGAACGGCAATTGGAGCTAGAGGCATTGGAGATTCTATTTAGGAAATCGTTAGGAATTTCAAAATTCCGGGATCCACAGTGTTAAGAGTGTGCCGAGAACACCAAATATCAGGCATTATCTCTCACCACGGACGAAGCCGTGCCAGATGACAGTAACTTAACGACCGAAAGTAGCGGCGTTTGCGGAGAGTTGTCAGCGCCAACAAACAATACTGCATAAAATAGCCCTACAAATCAATGTGGGACGTAAGACGAACGTATCCGAAATTTGGCGGTAATGGGCTATGGCAGCAGATGACCGACGCGAGTACTTTTGCTAACTATACGACATCACCTGCAGTAGCTCTCTTTGCCTTGTGACCATATCGGTTGGATCCTAGATGAGTGAGAAACTGTGGCCTGGGTTTGATGAATCCAGATTTCAGTTGGTAAGACCTGATGGTAGGGTTCGAGTGTGACGCAAACCCTACCAAAACATGGCTCCAAGTTTTAAACGAGGCGCTGTGGCTCCATAATGATGTGAGTTGTGTTTACACAGGATGGACTGGGTCCTCTGGTACAAATGAACCGATCGCAGACCGGAAATAGTTATGTCCGGCTACTTGGAGACCTTTTGTAGCCAGTCATGGACTTCATTTTCCCAAACAACGATGGAATTTTTATGGATAAGAGTGCGACTTGTCGCAGGCCCACATAGTTCGCAACTGGTCTGAAGAACGCTCTGAACAATTCGAACAAATGATTTGGCCACCAATAAAACGTTTATGGGACTTAATCGAAAATTCAGTTCGTTCGCAAAATTCTGCACCGGCAACACTTGAGCAATTATGGACGGCAATAGAGGCAGACTGGCTCTATGTTTCTGCCTGGGGCTTCCAACGACTTGTTGAACCCATGCCACGTCGTGCTGCTGCACTAAGCCGGCCAGAAGGAGGTCAGATACATTATGAGGTATCCTATGACCTGTCACCTCGGTGCACTTGGATATCCAAATGATTAGCACTTCACCGCAACCACACGCACGAGGTTGGAGCAACAACATCCACATTCTTCATACCTATGTGCATTACTGAACAGCTAAGACGGAGCAAACTCCCTATTGCATGTTGTCTACCTAATAGCTTCAAGGGGCAACAAAAATTTTAGTTTCAATATTTGGCTCTGAGCACTATCGGACTTAACATCTAAGGTCATCAGTCCCCTAGAACTTAGAACTACTTAAACCTAACTAACCTAAGGACATCACACACATTCATGCCCGAAGCAGGATTCGAACCTGCGACTGTAGCGGTCGCGCAGTTCCAGACTGACGCGCCTAGAACCGCTCGGCCACACCGGCCGGCCAGTTTCAATATTTCATACAGTTATTGGGTGGACTGAATAATTTAAAATGTTGTCATAATGTACGAATTAAGAGGTATAAAGTTATGTTAAATGTTTAACACGGTAGGCCAGGCATTGCCGCTAGAAAGTATGTGTACAACCTGAGGCAGCGTGACTCATGACGCACAAATTACACCGACCATATTCGTCCAGTACTTGAGAATGAGAGTACTTAGGGACAACAAATTTTAGACATTTTTTCGCTGACACCCCCGACAAAACGATGAGCAGTTACTACATTTTCGCTTTTCATGCAGCGTTTCAGCACCAGGCATGACATTTCAGTTTATTACTTCTCTACTATTACTATTGGCAAGCCATTCTGTAGACAGTATCCATGTACACCACTACACGTAAATGGCAAATTATCTTGCCAACGGTCCACTGCAGACGCTTGGCCACACAGGCCGTTCATTTTCTCTCCTCGCCGCCCGTGTCACACTCTTCACTTCTCTGCAGGCCGCCGCAGCCCTTAACTACCTTCTCCTCCGACCTACCCTATACCGGCGATAGCAACGCTTCATGCGCTCTTGGGGCCAGAGGGATTCCAAACCCGCGGGAACTACGCGAAATGAAACGCGGGCGCACGGCACACTTCCTTTGATCAAGATGTGCCAAAAATTTCTTGTCTCTCCAACTTTATTCAGCACCTCTTTAGTTACGTAATCGGCGCTTCAAATCTTCAACGTTCTTCTGTAGCACCCAATTTCGGAAGCTTCTACTCTCTTTTTGCGTAAATTGCTTATCGTTCATGAAAAAATATTGGGAATTTGTGGTAAGATGTTATGGGCCCAAACTGCTAAGGTCATCGGTACCTAAGCCTACACACTACTTAATCTAACTTTAACTTAGGCTATTGACAACACACACACACACACCCATGCCCGAGGGAGGATTCGAGCCTCCGACGAGGGGAGCCGCGCGGACCGTGACAAGGCGCCATAGACCGCGCGGCTTATCGTCCATGTTTCACTTCCATACGTCGTTATTATCCAGACAAATTCCTTCAGGAAAGACTTCCTAACACTTAAATCTGTATTCGTCAACTATTTTGCTGCCCAAATAGCAAAACTCATCCACTAGTTTAAGTGTCTCGTTTCGTGATCTAATTCCCTTAGCATCACACGATTTTATTCCACTACATTCCATTATCCTTGTTTTGCTTTTGTTATTGTTCATCGTATATCCTCGTTTCTAGACACTGTCCACTCCTGTCAACTGCTCTTCCAAGTATTTGGCTGACACAATTACTATGTCATCGGCCAACCTAAAGTTTTTATTTCTTCTCCCTGAACTTTAATTCCTACTTCAAATTTTTCCTTTGCTTTCCCTTACTACTTGCTCGTTGTAGGTTTACCAACAGTCATTCTTCCCGCGCACCATTCGCGAATGGAACAAGGAAGGGAGGATTAGTTTGTGGTTGCAAAGTACCCTCCACCACACAGTCAGGTGGCTTGCGGGGTATTGACGTAGATATATAAACCACCTCTTGATCAAACGGAACGCCAGTTATCCTGACTATATTTATCCAGTGATCCAATGTTAGATATTGAGATCAATTAGCGACATACAGTAAAATTTGGCTCTGAACACTATGGGACTTAACATCTATGGTCATCAGTCCCCTAGAACTTAGAACTACCTAAACCTAACTAACCTAAGGACATCACACAACACCCAGTCATCACGAGGCAGAGAAAATCCCTGACCCCAACGGGAATCGAACCGGGGAACCCGGGCGCAGGAAGCGAGAACACTACCGCACGACCACGAACTGTGGACAGTGGAATACGTGTTCCGGTCCAGTTGTTGCTAAGAATGTGGAGTATGTAACTTTCACAGGTGGTTTTATGGACAAAGGCAGGAAGAAATGTCTAGTAAACATGGATTCTAAAATGCATACCAGAGCAGCTACGAGCACTTTTTTATCTCCGCCAGTGTCAAGGATATCTCCTCCACTGAACAAGTGCTCACAGTTCTTAAGGTATGCATTTTAGAGTCCATGTTTACTAGATATTTTTTCTTGTTTTGCTTCATACTACAACCTCGGAAATTTGCGTACCCTACAATTTTTTAACAACAATGGTACCGGTACATGTATTCCGTTCTGAAAGGTATCAGAAGGTTTCGCCTGTAACTTTCGACTCGTTCGTTTTCGATAGAGGGACCCTTACATCTAACTGACATTTATCCTTCTACATCCTTCCACATCATCCTTGAAAGTTTGTAACATCGTCACGGTATCAATCTAAATATACAACATTTACAGGCGCCGTCCCCTATAACTCTGACTCTTTGTGGCATCGCTGGATGACGTTTCCGAGCATGGGTTCCAGTGTAAAACTTGATTTAGTAAGTCCCTTATAAAATCTCTAGAAATTTGTAATATGAATTATGAAACAACCTGTACATTAGGAAATACTCTTGGAGTGGCCGTGCGGTTATAGGCGCTACAGTCTGGAACCGCGTGACCGCTACGGTCGCAGGTTCGAATCCTGCCTCGGGCATGGATGTGTGTGATGTCCTTAGGTTAGTTAGGTTTAAGTAGTTCTACGCTCTAGGGGACTGATGACCACAGTAGTTAAGTCCCATAGTGCTCAGAGCCATTTGAACCATTTGAAATACTCTTGCTTGTATATACACAGCAGCACTGGTTTATTAATGTTGCCAAAACACGACAAAACTTCACCGCGGAAAAAGTTTTACACATTGTCACAAAGATTTCAGATAGAAATGAAAACAAAACAAAAAATAACTTGACACGAGAATACTTCTTTTCTATTTTATGACAAAAGTGATTACACGTAGTTTATACATAATTTCCATCCAAATGACAGTCTTGGAAAGATTGTCGTACGCACTAGACAGACTTTGTACCACCATCTGCTTTCGTTCCTTAGCCACAAGCCAATCTATTTCTTTCCATTGTCAGAGTAGAATTTACAGTAGCACACGGCATTTTCTGGAAAACGACGACCAAAATTTCTCTCTAGGCGAGTATTTCCTGTTAGTTCCAGTTTTAGAATATCTACTCCAAGCTAACGTTTCCTATACGTTTCATTAGAGATAGTTTTTTCTCTGTGACATCCCTGTACAAAATATAACCATTCACAGTAGATGACAAAGAATTATTTTTCCACTATTTTGTTGTTTTTACCACAAGAGGGCAGTAGCTGTAAAGCAGATTGAAACTGTCTACACAAGTCTTGTTCATGTTAGATTGTGATGAAATTTGGCTTTATTGTTCTTGTAAATCCTCCTTTTGAACGTATAGGCCCTCTTCGGTGGTGGGCTGATAATTTGAGGAGCTGCAATATACATCACTTTTTCCATTTGAGTGCTACAGTTGTACCCTTCTTTTCCTAAAAAAAAAAGAATTACTTCATAGTTTATGCTTTGACCCTTGTTGATGAGTCTTTTGTGTTCTTCATGGAAGTTCCAATAGCTAGTGTCTGACGTTTCTACAACATGTTGAGTAGGTGGCAAATTTGTAAATCGACTCCTCCTGCATCTAGGAGATAAAATACTAACTACCGCTATCTTACAGCCGGCAGTAGTGTAGCATACGGGAAAACGTATTTCAGCGAATGGAAAAACTTACGCCCGTACGGGATACGGACGGCACTCATACGTCCAACACAAGAGTGTCCATATGACGTACGGGTATAGTGCTGAAAGTATTGAAGCAGCATGGAATCATATTTGAGATTCAAGCTCATTTCGACTTGATTTTTAGCTGGATTACTGCCGACGTGACTTAAAAACTAAATCTCACATCGTCTTTACCCCAGAATCACCTTGAGGTTTCGTGATGTACCAGTGTATAACGCACACTATATAGTACAGGTATATCGTTATCTGCTACGCTTTTCGATGTTGCCATTTGAATGGCTAGCAGTGAACTATCGCTGATCGGAACCCCATGAGGCCAAAGTTCCAGCAGCAGTGGATGCGACTCCAGTCCACCAGAAGCGAGATATCCCATTACCCTTCCGCCGTCGCAGTGAACAGGATTACCCTTTACTTAACGACGGTGTGGACTTCTCGGCGGTATTTAGCCGAAGTTGCAGCTCCAGCGTCCCCTGTCGGCGACGGCGCCTTGTCGCTATCGATGTAATGGATATCCTCTTCTAGTGGATCAGTGTTCGCTAATAGCCGCCACTCCTTGAGCGCCAAATTCAATAAACTTAATCTGCTTTAGGAGCCAGCGAAAGAAAATAGGATTCCCCACTAATCGACTGCCTCCTCTTTTGTTGGGATGATGTAGGCGCTTGCCTTCGGCAGAGGCCAGTCTTCTGTTGGACAGAATTAATTAATATTTGTAATCAATAAGCTTTCAAGAAAGTATGTAGCAGCTCTTTGTATGACTTAATGATTTTATTGTTTCATAAACCACACATACCACAATGATTTTTTTTTCCTTTGTTGTAGGTGAGTACCGTGCCATCGGGCGTGCTCATGGAGTTTCCTTTCCTTTCCTGTAACGACTTACGGGAGCATTAGGTAAGTAAACAAGCTTCACATCACATTGTTTTTGGAAGTCAATTATTGTACTGCAAAAATAGCGATACCTAGTTAAAGGAAAAAAGTAAT